>NW_027176218.1:475000-520000 GCF_023055335.1 Clinocottus analis | reverse complement strand
GATACTCGCGCATAGAAAAGCTCTGCGGTTTGTCATTCTGCATCTTTAACGCTGCAAAGTTATTAGGTGTCTTTTTGAACCTGCCGGGGGTTAATTATTGTCCAAGTGGGAGCGGCGTGATGAGTGTCCGAGGTGACTCACCCGGCGGCTCGGGGGGTTATTCACCGAGCGGGCGCCTGCTTTGAGACGCTGGGGAACTTGGGAGCTCTCAATACGCTGCTTTGGTCCCCGGAGGTGATGAGCGGCTCCAGTGTCGACTCAACGGCCATTCAAGTTCTAGGCGGGGACTTTAAAAAAAAGAGAAAGTCCCTTCGGTTTGATCCTCCGGCGGGCCTCATCATCTCAAATCTGAATAGGCACAATTATTCGGTGCTGGTGGTGGGGCCTTGTCTGTGTGTGTGTGTGTGTGTGTGTGTGTGTGTGTGTGTGTGGTGGGGGAATACAGGCTCTATGATAATTATGAGCTCCATCAAGTACAAGATATGTGAAGCATGCCGAAGTTCAAAGAACAAGACCAGACAGTATTTGTATGGATTTTGTTGCTGCGACAAATAAAGAAGAAAAAGACACTGGTGAGGTTTTAAATGTGTCCGATTTGTTTTGATAGATGGAAGATGGAAGACGGTAAGTCAGGGTTTTGTTTCAAGACATTAATTCTCCTTTCACAACCGTAAAAAAACAACAACAAAAACATTGATTTTTTTACAAAAGTGCAAAAATTCTGCGAATTAACCACATAAAGTTGAACGGGTAAATTCACGTAAAAAAGTGTAAAAAAAAGTTTAAAAAACGATAAAACAAAAATATTTTTTTATTTTTATTAAACGGTTAAAAAACATGTAAAAGCATTTAAAAAACATTTAAAAAATGTTTTAAAAGCATAAAGAAATGACGTAAATTAACTACATAAAGTTGAGCGAGTAAACTCACGCAATTTTTTTTTTAACGTCAAAAGAAACGGTTAAAACGTGTGAACGTAGCGTAAGAGCGGCTCAACAGACACGGAGCTTCAGGTGTCGGCGTCGCCTCAAAGATTCAAGTCTCTTCAACAGGAAGCTACAGATTACAGTGTTGGCGGGACAGGGAGGCGTACCTCAAGAATCTACCTGTGAAAAAACCCACCTGAGCAGCCCTGTTGGCTCAACCGCTGCCATGTTGAGAGCCGTGTGGAACCAACCGATATGCTCTGGATTTTATATTGAGCATTACATAAGTCACCTGCTTGTTTTTAGCTTCATAGACTCCCATAACAAGACTGAGGTGGATATAAAATTTTCCTTTTACGCAACTTCATAAATCTATTTAACGGCATGCAGGGAACAAGACTCCAGTGACTAAAGCATCCTTTCAACCAGGCTCCTCGCTGCTTGAACTGAATTCTTGAACCTCCTAAAGCTTACAATCATCTCGCCATCTGTGATCATATTCAACAATCCACTCTTTCTCTCTGTCTCACAATCCCTCCGTCTTTTTTTGAATTGAGTATTAAATGTCATGCTATCTCTTTCTCTCTGTCTTTTTGTTCTTCACTGGCAGCGTGAAAGGGAATGAGTCAGACAGTGAAACTGACCTCATTCCTCTGGAGCACAAAAGTATTTATTTCTTTATTTTTTACAATTAGTCATAGCTCGCCATCTAGTGGTGAGAAGCATGACTTACATGACAATAAAACATATTAAGATCCTAAAAACGGAAGTATCCTGCAACAATAAAACTGCAACAAAAAAGAAGAGAAAAATATGTTTTTTTCAGCACGTTTTTGTGCAGGAATGTTGCACAATGCAGGAAATAAATAATCAAAAAGTTCATACTACAAAAGTTTGTAATATATTATGTGCAATGTGCAAAATATTGATTCCCAGCAGAACATAATATATAGTTAAAGTGATTAATTTTGCAGCATACACATCATTGAATTATGTACACGCACGAGCACCGCGTGAACTGTCGCCGCCGCCGACGCCGCGCATCGAGCACGCGCACCGCGCCGCGCCGAGCTGGGAATCCACCCCGCGCGGTGACGTCACGGGGCTCTGACAAGCTGGTGTGGTGCCCGGAAGAAAAGATGGCGGATCATGAGGAGCAGCTATCCGACGAGGAGAAGGTAAGATGCCGATTTAATCGCCGGACAAAACGACAACAGGGGGGAAGGGACCGTTAGTTCTCGAGCTGTGTTCAAGGTCCGTCTACCCTCCCCCACCACCACCCTTCCACCCCCGGTGCTTTCTCTCCGTCGTGCACCGGGCTCGGTGTTGGAGGAAGGAGAGAAAACCCTTCAGGCCTCCGCAGACACCGCTGCTTCTGCTCTTTTATTATTTTTAGCTCCAACTTCCGCTCGTTTGCGAAGCTGAAACGGAGGCTCCTTGTACGGTGCTGGCTCAAAATAGGAACCGTGTAGCCCCTTTTTGTTTCGGTTAGTCCACGTCGGTAACGATTATCGTTATTATTATGTATTGTTATTGTTGTCTCCGGTTGTTTGCGTGTTATTATGGAAGTTCGACTCCAACCCGCCCTCGCCCTTTTTTTTTTTTCTTTTTTTTTTTACATGTTCCGCCGCTTTTCCGTCGCTTCACGGTGGATAAAACGAGCACCACCGGAGAGCCGTTAGCTCCGTCACGAGCGAGCAGCCGTTGGGATTCTTCAAGCTCGCGCTGTTAAAATAAATAATAAAGTAACGGTCGCTTTTCAGCGGCCAGCTGTGACGTGTTTCACCATACAGTTGGTTCATAATCTGTATTAATATAGGCTTTTATCCCATTTTTAATAGTTATATCCACAGATATACCCGTTACGCCCACTGTTACTTCCTTTAAAATATATATTAATACATGTTTTGTTCCTCTTCTCTGTTCTGCCTTGTGGTTTGGAACATTGACAAGCAGCTTTGACCAATAACCGCTGCTTGAAATAATACATTTTTCATCATAAGTTTCAGAATACTTTAATCAGAATGGAAATATTCAATTCATGTCTTTGTAAAGGGCGACTGCTCTGATTGCATAGAAGTCTACGCTTCATGTATTAAAGCTGCGTTCTCTCTTCTGACCACCAAGGAACTACTCCTCTGGTTGTATAGAAGTATACGCTTCACGTGTTCAAGCTGAATTCTCTCTCCTGACCACCAAGGGCGTGAGTCCTCTGGTTGTATAGAAGTATATGCTTCACGTGTTAAAGCTGCATTCTCTCTCCTGACCACCAAGGGGGCGAGTCCTCTGGTTGTATAGAAGTCTATAGAAATGACTGCTTCTCTCTTGATTTATTAGTAAACATTGTAAACATGAGTTCATGTCTCAATCTCTAGTTTCAAGTCTTCTTCAATACAACATGATGTTAATTTTGTAAATTATGGTAATTTCGAGTCAAACAGACCATCAAGCAGGGGACACTTTAGGGCGGGGCTTACTGTGATTGACAGGTCGCTTCTGCTATAACAGATATGATTCCAAATATGCTAATTTCCGTTAATCGGTTGCTACAACAAAACAAACATGGCGACAGTCGTATTTCAAGATGGAGAAAACGCCAAACTTAGAGGCTTCAAAACCAACGGGCGACGTCCCCCTGCCTACATCCACTCCCTGTACCGCCTGTGGTAACGTCACAGTGAAGTATTCTGAAGCATTCATCTGGCTAAAAGGGTTACGAAGCTGAACTCCTGGTTGCCACCCCGTGGGTTATGTAATGGTTCAGAGCGAGAACAAGGCCTGGTCTTATTTGCTTCCGTTCCACATCAGCCTGAGTCTAAAGTTTTTTTTTTTTTTAGAGTCCTTGCAGCTCGTTGACCCGCGGGGTGTGACAGCGTCGTACTCATCCACACACAGGCTTCAGCTGTTAGCGAAGCTTTTTTCATTACGAGGGTTAGGGTTGTGTTGCTGTGTGACGGACTGTGGCCGCCTTGTACTGTAATGTACTCGCGTCTCCATTTAAAAACATGTTTTCAGGTGTGCGCTCACGGTGTCAGGCCAAGTGGTTAAGCTAGTGACAACTTTAAGTGGTGCTGCTGTTAAAAAAGATGATGACATGTTTGTCACGTTTTGACCAGGTTGTCGGGTAGAGAAACGAGAGGACCAATACGCAGCATTTAGGTGGTGGAAGCTGTTTATTTCCATCTCTGAATACAATTGGGTTGGCACCAGCTGGGTTACATCCATCCTCTGTATGTAGAAAGCACCGCTTTGTCAACACAGACACCGCAGTGACATTCTTGTACTTTGAAGGCCGTCTCTCCAGCGAATAAGCTCGCAGGAAACAGCCATCTGCTCCGGGCCCTCGGCCCTTTTTTTTTTGTTCAAGTAGTGTTGAGAAAACCTGCAAAAAGGAGGAAATGAGCCCCCTTTTTTTCAACTGCATAACACTGACAGAGGGTAATAGTTTCCGAAATTCGCCAGTCAATTTGAATAACTTGTCTCTTGCATGATGTGCAGAATAAAACTCCCAAATGTGTGGTGACCCGCCAGAGACCTGGCGGAGCGGATGAAACCATCAGCCACAGCCAAGTGTCCTGGCACACATGTGGTGGTACTTTCCCCCACATTTGAAGGACAAATCTGCAAACTTGCTTGAGTGGGAATCCTCACAGTGCCGTGATCGGACTCTTTACCGCGATGACCTTCGATCTGCTTTTGGAGGAAGACGCTGTTTTGACAGGTCGCCTTTGAGGAAAGTGAACATTTGCTCTGCTTGGAACACAATTAATATCTTCGAGGGTTTTTCTCGGTGAAGCGCTTCCTAAAAGCCTTGTTGTCGTGGTTGTCGCTTTGCTCCCCCCCCCCCCCCCGGCTAAAAAAAGGCCCTGAAAGCTCCCCGATGGGGGGATTTTCTAATGAGTCTCTTCCATTTGTAAATGATTAAACGGTGAGAGGAGATTCGTCTCTGCCTCAGATAACAAGCTCGACTTGTCGTCTTTTTGAGTCATGTGGGCAACCGCCTGCCAGCTTCCTGATTTCACCAAGGAACCACACATGGGTGAACCAGGAAGCTGCTCTTACCCAATGTGTGTCTGCCTCTGTGTCTGCACTTAAGTAACTGAGGAAGTTCCAGAACCAAAAACAAGCACTTATTAAAAACTATAGTACCTGTCAACTTGATTTTTCTCTCTCTCTGCAAGAAAATACCTCAAACAATAATCTGGCACACAGCAAAATGATTGACAGAGGAGACAAACCCACAACCCATAACCAAGATTTATAAGCAAATAACAGCTGCCCACCTTCACTCGCTGTAGCTTTACACTTCCATTGAATTGCATTTTACACAAAGGGGGCAATTTTTAGTTTTAGGTCAGAGGAAACCCAAAGGTGTCTGTACTTCTGTTCCTGTTTCAGAAAGAGCAGACTTTTCTGTCAGCAAGAAAAGGGGTTTGAGAATCCATTACCTCGTGAAAAGTGAAGACGGTACATTTGTTGGCTTCGTTCTCCCCAAAGCTTGACGAGGCAGTGATCAGTAGATTGGTTAAATTCACAATATGGACTTCCGTCATTTGTTTGTGACTCTTAAGAGTTAAGTGATGCTTGGTGGGGTTCTTCTAAAAGGGCTCGATTATTGAGCAAGAATACTTCACGACACGATTTTTGTGCTGAGGAGTAGTGAGAACAGAGCAAATGTGGGTTTCTAAAGAGTCTCTGTCGATGAGCAGAGAGGAACGAGGAAGCTGAATGAACGTTCAAGCTCTCTCTTCCGCCAATCAAATTCCTAGAAGAGATGTGACATGAGATACTGTGTGGTATTCTGACAAACTGGTGTCGTAGGACTCAATATGGTTCAATTTTGTAAATATTTTCCAAGAGGGAACGACTGAATCTACAATTAGATGCACAAAAGGCCACTTTATTTATGTATTTGTTGAAAGATTGATTTGAAGTAAATGCTTGATTGACATTGGACCTTCCTCACGTGTTAGAAGTACATTACATTAACATGCGGGTACCACGGTACCTTTTTATTATCAATATACCGTGCAACATTATTACTATCGTACCCTAATATACTGCTCACACATGTATAAACGTATTGTCTATGTTCACCCGTTTTTAATGCATATTATAGCTTTTTAAACTGTTCAAATATACCTTGGGGTTGAGGAGATATTCAGTATTTAGTTGAATCATTTGCAATTTTTGCCATTACATTTCTGGGGTTTGGTTCAACCGGACCAAGTGAGACTGGTGTGAACGCACCTTGAGAGCAGAGTCCTTTTTCACTGTACAGCAGCCACTCTGAATGGCACTACTGCTGATAAGTTAGCATACCAGCTAGCATCCCAACGTATTATACTGCCACAGAAGAAGTTAAATTGTCACAACGCATAGCAGAGAGCTGACAACAGCTGGGATAGCGGTGTGATTCCTACCAGGAGCACCAGAGTAAATAATGCATGTGGTCACGGTACAGTGAGGCTTCATGAATGAAAGCATCAACTAAATCCCACGTTTAGAATAACGGCCGTCTGGACATTTAGTTTTTGACGTGTTTTTTGTAGGAAAAACACCACTTCAAAAAAAGATGCACTGTATTTTGATAACAATGGATGAAGCTGCTCGGTTTTCATTTCTTTATGTTATTGTAATGAATATTCAATCATAATACACTGATGATTTTCATGCAGACAGAAGTAATCACTTTTAAGAGTTTCCTACTTCTGAAAGATTTTTAGTAACTAACAAATATCTCTTCTGATTAGTATCAGAAAAGACGCAATAGCAGACAACAATACAATGATAAAATGTTCAATCAACAAGTTTCAAGTTCACATTAACTGAAACCGGCGGCTGCCTGGAAGGAAGGAAGGAAGGAAACCAATCTGAAAACCTTGGAACGCCTTTTTACGATTTGCAGTCGACAGGATTTTGTCGTTAACGGACTGAAACTTACTTGAAAGAAAGAAGAAATGACTGCAGCTGAGACTGCAGAGCAGGTGGCGTTGTGACCAGAAAGTCATTACTCTGTGTAACATGGTGTCACAATGATTAGAAAAATTCATGATCTTTACTATCAGGAAACCCCGTTTCATTAAAACGTCTCCGTCTGTATTTATGCCCTCATTTCTTCATTTTAATCTCGAGCCGACCAGCCGCCGCCGCCGCCTCCTTTCGATTAGCGGAGGAACGTCTCTAGTCGGTCCTCCTCCTCTCTGCCATCGCTCTCTGGACTTTTTATTCATAAGTTATTGCCCCCGTCACCCACACCAACACTCGCCCTCATCAGACAGGTTTTCCTCTAAACTCGGCTCTGTTTAAAGCATTCATTTCTATTTAGGATATTGAAATGGATGCACGCCAAGGAAGGGGATCAAACTCACGGGGGAGATGATGCAGCTTAAAATGCCCGCGGGCCCAAAAAAAAAAAAATTCTTTCAGTTTTACCCCTGCTGTGTGTGTGTGTGTGTGTGTGTGTGTGTGTGTGTGTGATTTAATTTTTTTGTACTGTTATTACCGGCTCTGGATTGGTGCTGATAAGGCGATTTTTGATGCTGGGATTAGTTTTAAGTGTGGCGGCGGGTATCGTTTGGGGAATTAAGAAAGGGTGGGCGCTCCATCACAGGGTGCATTTTGTAGGAGTGTGGTGTCGGGGATAGTGCAGTTTGTTTTGCGAAGGAAAAAGGAGGGGTTTGTGGGTAATATGAGGATGAATATAGGAGTTGAAAGAGAAGGAGACCAGCTGGTGTCTCGGCCCGAGAGGACAAAGACACGAGGATCCCACGCTGAGGGGGGGCGTTTGTGTCCCACGTTGTGTTGAATGTGTCAGCTAGCTCCAGTATTATTCCAGCTTCTTGGTTAGACAAAAAGCCAGCAGAAGAGAGACTTTATCCAAGATTATGTTGCTGATGATGATGACGACTGAGCCATATTTAGACAACTCCGGCTCGCACACTCACAGCGGTAATCGTCTGCCTCTTGCTGTCTCTTCTGTTCCTGTGAAATGACCAAACTACAGTCAGTCCTTCAGTTTTTTGTGTGTGTTCAACTGCAGGAAGATCTCCATGAACTGTAGTGCAATGTTTCCACAAAATGTGGTTTGTTATTTTGTGGACAGGAGAGAGAATGCAGCTTTAAAACATGAAGCTTGGACTTCTATACAACCAGGTGGTCAGGAGAGAATGCAGCTTTAAAACATGAAGCTTGGACTTCTATACAACCTGGTAGTCAGGAGAGAGCATGTAGTTTTAACACAAGAAGCACAGACAGATAATGACTCAAGTGTCTTTGCCTCAGATTCGTTCCTTCATGTAGCACGTTAGCACGATGCTGCTCGAGGCTGAAATTAGGCCTCAGAGCTCCGAAGTGTCCCGGTGGCCCGAGTCCCGGCGTGACAGACTGCCATCAGAAGGAATACTTAATCTTGCTGCTCAACAGTAATTACCTCTACAAAAGAGGCCATGATTTTGGTTCCATTCGCCTGCTAGCTAATAAAGATGACTTTGATCTGTTAGACTTGGAGATGCGTTTGGGTCTGAAGTTATTACTTTCTCACATAGATCAAATTACAGGATTTAGCCTACGTTTTCTGTTTGCCAGGTGAGGCTGAATGTAGATTCCTTTCAGACGCAGCAACGCATGAAGCAGACGGCTTCCTTCTGTCAGCACAACAGCTTTGTGATGTCCTATTCATTGTTTTATCTGGGAGGGAAAGTGCACATTAATAAAACATCACTGTAAATGCGCCAAGAAGCTATTTTTTCATCCGCAGTCCCTGGGCAGATGTTACCAAGTCACCCGAAAAAAAAAAAAAATTGAATGAAAGGGTTTAAAATGACAAAGTGATTCAATATTTATTATTGATAAGCATGCAGAAACAATAATGAATGAAGAGAGAATATTAATGTAAGTAAAAAACATCATTCAGGACACATTGCTACATTGTCAAGTACTAGTAAGACACAGGCGGCTCCTTTTGGTTGTATAGAAGTTTATGAGAAAATGATTCTACTTCTCTCTTGATTGATTCCCTCTGTAAACATGGTTGTATAGAAGTCTGTGCTTCATGTGCAAAACACTATTTGTGTAAAAGTAGAAACGTGGATGTATTTTTTAATTGAATGTGCCGTTCCTCTGACGCTTTAAGAGGCTGCAGGCTGTTGTCTCAGCGCTTCAGTGGAACTGGTTTGAGGTACTTGGAGGAAAGAGGAAGTACTACTCTGTTCTTAACTAGCTTTTAACAGTCAGTGCCGCTCTCATAATCACTAATGGAGTCTCCATCTCCTCCTCCTCTTCCTCCTGTCAGTGATTCATTTCAAACCGCATCGGCTTCATCGTAAACACAGTCCCACGTCTGATTCCTTTGCGGGTTCCTCTCTCGCTGTTGGCGCTGTGCAATAATATCTGCAAGCTCACCCACGCCGCTCACAGCGGGTGGGATTGAAAAAATCTGCGGTCGGCACCAATAATAATAATAATTAAAGTGTTTAATGTGGGGGGGAAACATACCTGAAATGTAATTACAGTCTGTCTCCACGCAGGCGCATTCTGAACAGTGTGACTGTGTTTGTGTTTTTGTCTCTGTAATAGACCAGCTACCTGTAAAAGGTGCGCCCAAAGGCATGCTGGGAATAAAAGGCTTGGCGACCCTGAATAGAATAAAGCTCTGGAAAATTGGATTTGCGGACGTCGTTACAGCATCGCGTTGCCTTGAAACGCCGAGACGGGACAAAGAAAAGGCAAAGCGTCTTTTATATCTGACCGTGAGGCGGTGCGTTCAATGTCCGTCAGCACTTAGAGTGCTGCCGCCGGACTTCCACTCTATTAATAGACTTTATTGAAACCAGACCTGGGTTTGCCAGATGAGAGAGAGGGTTCAATTTAGTGTCAACTATGTGAACCAGTTGAGGGTCTTAGTTTGTCTTGTTATTTACAAAACCCTTTTAAATGTTATAGTTCATAGTTATCAACTGTCACATCAGTCTGAACGGACATTTTGCACTTTAATGAGCAGATAAATGTAATAATGAAGACATTATGTTGTTTTTTAATGATTTGACAAGTGTTTCGACCTGCGTTCCTGGATACGGCCCTGAGGTGTCGGGGAGATGCGTCCTGGGGGAGAGTTTGTTTAATTAAACACTTTCTGTCCACGAGGGAGACCCCATGCAAATGAGTCTTTCCCACGGGAGAGGAGGGAAGAGGAGGGGGGGGGGGTCGCATCACACACAAACACACACTTCTGTTTACTATTCACAAAGCGAACGCACCTCCGTTGTGTTTCACGAATATTTATAAGCAACACAAAGTGTGTCACGGTGATCTCGCGAGCCGAGGATGCGAGGCGCAAACGCAGACACTCTTTGATCTCGACATCACACACACACACACTCACACACACGTATATACACACACACACACACACACACACACACGTTCCTCCCCGAGTGCCTCCCTTTTCTCTCAGCATCACTCATTAGCGAGAATCAATCTGCAGCTCTGCGCGAGTGCCAGAGCACTTGTATACACACACTGCTAATAAGGACCCAGTGGACAAAGACACACACACACACACACACACACACACCTTCACACACCTTCCCTGATACACTTGCGATAGAGAGAAGTTGAGATATACAGAGGTAGGGCGAGAGAGAGAATATGTCCACTGGAGTCCTCGGCACATTTTCATGTCCTTATATGGCTGTAAACCACGCGGGGGGAGGGGGAGTGAGAGGGGAGGGGCCGTCCGTCGTCTCGCTCTCAGTTGTGACATGTGACCTGGAAACAGGAAGTGTTGCGGCGCAGCAGCAGCAGAGTGAGGAAGTAAGATATAAACGAGTGCTCAGAGGCAGTGAGACTTTGACGGCATCATCGCACCCTCTGTTGGCCACTGCGTGCACACATAGTGCACACTAAGTGCACACATAGTGCACACAACACATAGTCAGTGTTTACAAAGTGAAGGTTAGGCACCACAGTCGTGTACTAACAGGGAATTCATTCATTTGTGATTTTAAAAAGGGAGAAATTATCAAAGAAAGAAGTAAAACAATCCACAATGAACAGATATAAATGTCATTTTGGTGTCTCAGTTTTGGGGCAATGTGTAATAAAGACTGATTCTGTATCGGACCAGTGACTTCCAGTCTTAACCTGTACCTTGTTGTTGTTGTTGTCGTCTGCAGGTACGCATAGCAGCTAACTTCGTCATCCACGCCCCGCCAGGAGAGTTCAATGAAGTGTTCAACGGTAACTATTTCATTCATGGGTAGAGGGGGATAGTTGTTCTCAAGTGTTTTCGTCATTAGTACTTTCACACAGAACGTATATACGTACGTGACAAAAAACTAAGAGAAATGTAAAAAAAAGAAAGAAAGAAACTTGCTTCTGTTGTGTTACTTTTGCCTCCTGGAAAGTGAATTGGGACTGATGTGTTTTTTGGCCAAATATTAGCTCCGCCCCCGCAGCTCCGGCATCGTCCGGCCTCGATAAATGCCGTCGCCTCGGCGCAGAGCCGGCGGGCCGTCTGCCTGACTCCTATCGCAACCCGACACACTGTAAAAAAATAAAATAAACCTAACCCCCCTCTCGCCGCGATGTCCCCTTTCATCTGCATGTGGATCCTCCAGCCTCTCGCTAGGAGCTAATTCACCGCGTCGGCTCTCCATCAGCTTAACCTGTGTGTGTGTGTGTGTGTGTGTGTGTGTGTGTGTGTGAGAGACAACGCTGATGTGCTGTCCTTGTGTTTCCTCCTCAGATGTGCGATTGCTGCTCAACAATGACAATCTCCTCAGGGAAGGTGCCGCGCAGTAAGTCTCTCTAAAGCTTTATTATTTATTCTGACAGTTAAAATGAAAGATAAATTCATCTTTTTAGAGCTTTAGTTCATATTGCCCAGAAACTTTTATCATGGAGTCAAATGTCTGTAAACCCAGTGTGAAGTAATCTCTCTCTCTCTCTCTCTCTCTCTCTCTCTCTCTCTCTTTCTCTCTCTCTCTCTCTCTCTCAGTGCATTTGCTCAGTACAACTTGGACCAGTTCACTCCTGTGAAGGTCGAAGGTTATGAAGAACAGGTGAGCGACGAAGCCACGCCCCCAACACGAAGAGCAGAAAGAAATTTGAGAAAAGTCTTAATGAATTTAAGTCAACGGAGATAATGAAGTTCATCTGAGGAGAGTAGTGTTCAAATACATTTGATGTTACAACCGAATGAGCTTCAGGAATGTGAAGACAGGAGAAAATAAGCAACAATGTTGCTCAGTTCTTATTCTTCTTATTGCACTCGTGGGCTTGTAAAGTCCAAGTGTTCTCCTCACAAACCCGTTTTCATTTAAATGTCATTGAACATGGTGGTGAAAAAGTGTGTGTGTGTGTCTCTCCGTGTGTGCGTCTCTCCGTGTGTGTGTCTCTCCGTGTGTGTGTCTCTCCGTGTGTGTCAGATTCAGTAACGATTGCAGAGTCTTATGCAAAGATGTCATCATGTCCCCCGTCTGAGTGTGTCGAGGTGGAACACAGTCGTGTTCTCCCTCCATCTCCTCTTCAGTTTGTTTCATTGCGTCTCTTTAATTAATCCAGACTTTTCCTCTCTGAGCCCACAGCGTCTCCGGCTTTCTGCCATCTGGTCTTGTTGCTTTACTATTAGTCTTTTTCCCGGTTGTTCACTCATGTCCTTGTCACTTTACCCACTCCTCCAGGTCTTAATCACAGAGCATGGCGACCTCGGCAACGGCCGGGTCCTGGACCCCAAGAACAAGATCTCCTTCAAGTTCGACCACCTGAGGAAGGAGGCCAGCGACCCGCGGCCCCACGACGTGGACGGCTCCCTGGAGGGCTGGAGGGGCGCCGTGGACTCGGCCGTCCGGGCCTACGTGAAGGAGCACTACCCCAGCGGAGTCTGCACCGTACGTCAGAGCCCCGTTACCTCCAGCGTGCGCCCAATGGGTGCACGTGTGTTTTTGGTCTTTTCCCCCTCTAAAGCCAGTGGTTCTCAAACTGTTTCACCCACTTTGGAGGAAGGAAAATGTTCATGTTCCAACAAAATGGAAACAAAATGGTCCATGCAAGATTACTCAGGCTGGGAACAATGCAGAGAGCAACTTCCCTACTTTGGGATTAATGAAGGATTATCCCCCGCGCCCCACCTGCAGTACCTCCACGCCCCACTAGAGCGGCGCGCCCCACAGTTTGAGAACCACTGACCTGAACCCTTTTCAAACTTTTCCCAGGTGACTTTCTGCATGGCACTGCTGTCTACCTATCTACCCATCTCTCTATCATCTATCTATCATTTATCCATCATCTATCTATCATTTATCCATCATCTATCTATCATCTATCCATCTCTCTATGTATCTATGCATCTCTCAATGTGTCTATCGCTCTATCATCTATCTATCCATCTATCTCTTTATCTATCTCTCTATCTCTGTATGTATGTATCTATCTATCTCTCTATATATGTCTCTCTAACTCATTTTTTCTCTCTCTTTCATTCTCTCTCATTCTCTCTATCTACCCCTCATTCTTTCTCTCTCTCATTCTCTCTCTCTATCTCTCTCTCTCTCATTCTCTCCATCTCTCCCCCCAGAGAGTACATCCAGTACAGGAAGTCTCTGGTTGGCTGGTATATAATATAACTGTGCATAAAGCTTCTGTTTCTCTCCTTGAGTCTTAATTCAAAGTGAATCGAGGGCCCAGAAGACAGAAGTTCTGTGAATGAGTCGAGTGTTTTTGCTGAATCGTCCTCTGAACACGCTGCTGAGCCGCATCGTCTCTTCACATTGAAGTGAAACTTAAAAAGAGGCCGTTAGCCGTGAGAAGAGAAGCTCATCGTCGCGTGTGAAGATCACAGAATATTCTTTTCTTCTTCTCCCTTCAGATTTACGGGAAAACCATCGACGGACATCAAACCATCATCGTCTGCATCGAGTGCCATCAGTTTCAACCAAAAAACTTCTGGTATGTTTCTGACATTTCCTTTTTTTGTGTGTGATTCTGCAGTTTCAGGATGATGGGCAACTTCTTGTAGATTCACAACAACTAATACTGTCTGTCGGCGTACAACGAGTTGCTTAATGCATACAGTAATATCACCAAGGGGAGCGCACCATGCTTTGAAGGCATTTTATTGAATTGGCGAAAAAAAAAAAATTACCGATTTTATTTATTTTATTTATTTATTTTTTTAATGTTTCAGGTCAGGAACTACAGATGAAAAAGATCTTTTAGTTATATCTGGTACGATGTATGCATCGTGCTTTGTCCCTGGACGTAGTCGACATATACTTTGATTCAATGTGCCAATAATAAAGCTCTCCCGCTGACATGGACTGGGCTGTTTGGATGGTGTACCATGTCCTCTGTTGCTCTCCTGAAGGCTTCTTCCCTTTTATTCCCTGTAAAAGGGTTTTTACTCTCTGTATTTGGGGAGTTTTTTGATGTCATATGTTCAGATACTGAAAAGCCTCCGAGGCAAATTGTTGTATTTGTGATTTTGGGCTACACAAAATAAACTGGATTTAATTGAATAAACAAGAATAAACCGCTTTAATCGTGTTTGTGCTGCAGTGATAAAAGTCTTTTTCTCTCCGTCTCTGCACAGGAACGGACGCTGGAGGTCAGAATGGAAGTTCACCGTCTCCCCCTCCACCACTCAGGTGGCGGGAATCATGAAGATCCAGGTCTGTTTTTATGTCTGCCACCGTGTGAGGAAGCAACCGTATCGAGCCTCTTTAAAAAACAATGTTTATAACATATACTCTGTACACAGCTGGATAAACAATTTATTTTTCATTTTGGTCAAATTTGGGATAATTTCTGTCACTTTTATTGTCTGTTGCTGGTCGTGGAGCTTTAAAAAGTTTTTTTCAGGCCTTGAAAAGTCTTAGAAAACCAAAATATAATCCCAAAAGTTGTGTAAAAGTCCTGTAAATGTGTTATATTCATGTGTTCATGTCGTTCATTTAGTTATAAATAATGAATCTGCTTTTTAAAGAAAGAGGCTCAAAATATCAGCAGCATACATACAGGCATCTATATAAATGTTTATTCTTTTAATCAAACTATTGTCTCTCATTCATTTGAGTCATTTAAGGTTTACTGTATGCTTTGAATCCTCATTGTTAGTTTAAATACTACATTTTATCACTTTGTACTGTTTACACACACATTTCACACAATGTTTGCTCATGGACATTTGATTTAAAGTCATGGAAACTTTGTTTAAAGTCATGTTTATCCATGTTATTGGTCAACATGTGTATGAACATGTGTCGTTGTGGTTTTGTTGCTTCGGCCTCTAAATCTCGTCCGTCTCTGTTTCAGGTTCATTACTATGAAGACGGCAACGTTCAGCTGGTGAGCCACAAAGAGGTGCAGGAGTCCATGTCCATTTCTGTGAGTAGCTCTGAGTCGTCCTGTTGGGCTTCCTCTCATGAACCCCGGTATCGCTTTGCAGCTCCACCTTTCATCCCGTAACTGAAGACTTAATATGCGTATTAATATGATTTTTAAATGGCTGTGAAGGGAGAAGTCCTCTCTGATGTGTTGTACGTCTCCAGGTCCATAAAACACTGGAGTCTAGTTCTGGGAGACGGACTTCCTGACTGATTCTCTCTGTCTGATCACACAATGAGACTCAAAAGTGCTTCACTGTCAAAAATATTTAGTATCAATACCTCCAAAAAGATTAGAATTTAATTGATACTTTGTGTTTTTATTCATAGATATTGTTTTTTCATTTTTTTTAGGTATTTTATTTCCCTTTACATTCATGCAAATTAAACATAAACATACCGTATGACTGAAATCTCAGATATTGAACATATGATTATTCTTTTATTTGTGTTTATTGGTAAATCCGATCAATCCCTTTTCTGGTTTTACCTCCAGTTGCTGTATTGATCTGCAAACGACTCCCTGGAGATGTTTGTTCCTCATCATGTCCAGTGTGGATTTGTTATTAGCTCTTGTCGTCGTTTGTTTATGAGCCTCTTTACATTGATCGCGTGTCTTCTCGTCGTCTCGTCTTCCAGAGTGAGGCTTCAACCGCCAAGGAGTTTGTTAAGATCATGGAGGCTGCAGAGAACGACTACCAGGTAGGACAAGTCCTGGAAAAAAATAACATCCCCAAAGTGTAAATGTGTTATATTCATGTGTTCATGTCGTTCATTCACGCTGAGTTATAAATAATGAATCTGCTTTTAAAAGAAAGAGGCTCAACATATCAGCAGCATACATACAGGCATCTATGTAAATGTTTATTCTTTTAATCAAACTATTGTCTCTCATTCATTTGAGTCATTTAAGGTTTACTGTATGCTTTGAATCCTCATTGTTAGTTTAAATACTACATTTTATCACTTTTTACTGTTCACACACACATTTCACACAATGTTTGCTCATGAACATTTGGTTAAAAGTCATGGACATTTGGTTAAAGTCATAGAAATTCATTGGTCAAGAAGACTTTTCTCATGATTTTTTTTACCAAATTTGGTGAAATGTCATGAGAATTTATTGAAAAGTCATGGAAAAATGAAGCTGAAGACCTTGTTTGACTTTCGATAACTCACTTTTTTGGGGGGAATTTTGGCCCTTTTGAAAACAACAAAGTACAAATTCTTAAAACACGCAAATGGAAAAAAGTCCAGTCAATCCGTAATGTGTAGCGACGTCATTCCCTTCTCTCTCTCTCTCCCCTCCTCCGCTCTTCCCTCCCCCAGACGGCCATCAACGAGAACTACCAGACCATGTCGGACACTACCTTCAAAGCCTTACGCCGCCAGCTTCCTGTGACGCGCACCAAGATCGACTGGAACAAGATCCTGAGCTACAAGATCGGCAAGGAGATGCAGAACGCTTAAACACCGACGGAGAACACAACAGACAACACACACAGCCCCCACCCCCTCCCCTCTCTCCTCCATCCAAAACAACGTTTGCATGACTGGATAGTTGTATCGTCTTTGTACAGAAATTAGAGAAACTGGGACAAAGAGAGCTTTTTGGTCTCACATCACACATTGGATGTCTACGTTTATTGATGTTTCGTTTTTATACAGAAGACACCGTTAACTCCTCTGTATATCCAATCTATCATATAAAAAAAAAACAAGCATATTTTTTTTGGGGGGGGGGGGAGGAAGTGGGACGATAAGACATAGGAAAACGGGGGTGGGGAGGTGAGCACTTGTATGCAAAGACATCCTTATGAAATCCAATATCACGCGTGCAATATTTATTGTGTCAGTGAGACCACGGCTCTTTATTTGACCTGCTGATTTAAACAAAAACGACAAAAAAACGGTCGATGAACGAGTCGCCTTCACGTCACGGTTAACGAGAAGATTAAAAAAAACAAAAAACCCTTTTGTGGATCTTTGGCACGAGCAGTCAGCCACTCAAATGTTCTTGTTCCTCTTTTATTTTGGTACTTCCTCTCACTTTTTGTGTGTGTGTGTATGTGTGTGTGTGTGTGTGTGTGTGTGTGTGAGAGATCTCAAGCTCACAGCCCTTCCCCCCTCCCTGCCTCCCCTTCTTTCTTTTTTTTTCCCGACTCGGCATCGTCCGGACTCGTTCCTGCGACCTCTTTAACACCGCTTGATTAACAAAGTCATCAGTCGCTAAGTAATGTGCACATTGTCCCAATTTACAATCAAATACGAACAAACAAAAAAAAACCTATCACATTCTCTCCTCCAGTGCTTATTTTTATTAAAAAAAAAAGAAGACGAAAAGCAAACAGAACCTGACTGTATTATATATAACAAGGCACATTGTAATATATACCTGTATGAAACATCCTGTCTGTCAAGTTTGGTGATTTATTTCCATGAGATTAATTGTAACTCAAGTCACAATTATGTTGCATTAAATGACAAATTTTCTATTTACTGGCTCACTCATAATTTCTGGAAGTCTTTTATTGTGACGGATTAATAACAATCCCTCCCCCACGGGAAACAGTTGGGGGTAAATATGCAGATTCATTTGAGTTCAATTTGACTACAGTCAAAATCAGCATGTAGAAAACTGTCTGTGTGGGTCTTATGTTTTAATTCAACGGACTGATTTTACGGTAATAATACAATAATTAACTTTACATGTAAGTTGGTGCTGATCCCTCGACCTGCAAATTTGCGCTTTTATTAATGATTGAGGAGTTTTAAGCGCCCCATAATGCTGCTGCCTTTAAAATTACGTCTTTTGGTGTCTTGAATCCAACAAATGCAATGTAAAAAACAAGAATATATATATTTGACACACTTGCATATCAGATTTGAGTAGTAAAGTATGGCTTCACTTTTCTTTCAATTTAATCATCATTGAGGTTTAAATAAAGATCTATGGAAAAGTGAATGGCTCACTTGATGCATATCATTCATGTATTTAAAAAAAACATCAGCAGAGGTCCAGCCAGATAGATATTCTTTTAAGGTAATTATTTTATTAATGTATTTATTTACTTGTGACTGCTATGTTTTAATTTTACATTTGTTTTAAACAGCGGTGTATATATTTGGTGAAAAAAAAAATTAAATATAGATATATTTATAGATATATTTTTTGCATATATATATATATATATATATATATATATATATATATATATATATGCAAAAAAAAATTTTTTTGTATATATTTGGTGAAAAAAAAATTAAATATAGATATATTTATAGATATATTTTTTGCATATATATATATATATATTTTTTTTTTTGCATATATATATATATTTTTTGCATATATATATATATATATTTTTTTTGCATATATATATATATATATATCAGTCCAACCAGATGTAGAAACGGCCATTATAAAACACGTGACGTTCCAGCGAAACCCTCACGCATGCGCAATAGGGATAAAAGTTTAAACCGTTAACTACCGAATTCGCCGTTAGCCGCTTTCTGCTAACCGCGCCATCGCTAACGCGCGACTCGTTGTGTGGGGAGTGTATTCATCTTGAATAGGTATTATACAAAATACAACATCACACAGTATGAGCCCTTTTGAGTGGCGGCTGCTGGTCCAACTCCCCCCGAGATGGTGGTGCAGGTGAACCCGTTGACAGCGACACCTGGAGGCGGTACCGGTTAGCTGACGGTCGGTTAGCTCACGGCTAGCTCGCTCTCGCTCGCTCGGGGGACACATGTTGCTGCTGGAAGACATGCGACGGGTTTCGACTGGCTTAACACTAACGCAGGTAAACTCTACACACACTCACTCACACACGCTTCAACCCTACCAGACGCTGCCATTCACAGGAACTCCACTTTAAAACACAAGACAAAACAAAAAAAAGTTTATAGCGTTAACCAGCTGTTGTTAGCAGTTAGCTCGCGAGGTGCGCTAGTTTAAATGGTGAAGTCCTGGCGTGCGTGGACCCGGTGTTAAAACGTGTTTACAGCATCGGTAAAGCGTCGCGTGACGCCGTGGCTTAGTTCTCCCTCCCCCCTGCCTGCCACGAGACAACCAAGAGGGCAGAGAGCCGACTGGAGTTGTGTATTCATTTTTGTAATGGTCTCCATCGTGAGGCAACGCATTGTTGCTCACCCTCGGAGTTGTCGCGTTGCTCGTCTGCACACAGGTGTGTCGTTGTGTCGTGTGGAGGTGAGTTTGACCTCCGACCTTGTCGCCTCTCGCTGAAAGAAAGGTGTACAAGTGCTTTGTTGACGTGTCTGTCTTCTTGAGCTATGAGCATGGTTGTGTGCCTTCTAACAGCAGTTCATCATCAGCCATATCACAGCAAAAGGCAAATCTTCATCATCAGGGTGTCTGTTTTTTATTTAGTCACATTTAATATTGTTTAATTATCTTTATTACTTCAGTTTTTGTTCAGTGTTTTTGTCTACTTGTGCTTGCATCGTATAGTTATTGTTGAGGACCCATCCTGGAGACTATATATGGTCTGTCTTTACCATGTAAATGTGTACGGTTGATTGTGACTTTCTTCTCGTTTGTGGCTGAAATGTTCATGTCTTTTAGCGTGGTTCATATTGTGACTGCTGTTGTTTATCACAGTTATTCTCTTGTTTGCCCTTTAATTGTGTTTGTGACATCCTATCAGCTGATTTTAATCCTGTTAGGTCATGTTCTATGGCAAGATGCCTGGCCAAAAAAAACAGGTTTTGAGGCAATAATATGTAAATATCTTGATTCATTAAGTCTTTCACAGTGTCATCACACTTTTCCAGCAACATATATATTGTGACACTTTATTTCCCTGCTGCAAAATGTATTTTTTTTTAACCTTTTGCTTATAGTTTCAGCGTTTATCATACTTGACTAATGACCTCTGAACCCCGACTGACCTCCTGTCACAGATCTCAAACAGCTTTCTGTTCCTCATTAACACCAGAACACGGCAGTTATTACCAGAGTGCGTCTGCATTTTTCTTTGTTCCCCTTTCACTGTACTTCACCAGCTGTTTTATGACATCAGACACTTTCTCTCACTTTCTCGCTTCCTCTAATTTAGATTTTCTTATCAGTTTCTTGCGTAATAAAGCGAAGACTTGTGTCCTTTACAACAAGTCGAGTGGTTTCTATGCGTCGGTGGATTATCGAGGCTACCTTCAGTTTTGTTTTCTCGTTCAAGTGATGCCTTGAATGTTGAATATTAGTGTAAAACATGTTCATGGCCAAAACCTCCCACGTTTCATGGATGTTTGTACTTAAGATCTTCAGTCAGACGACAGTGGCTATAGCCGTGGCCTCGTGTCGAACTCCAGGTAATTGTAGTTCTTAGATAAGTTAGAATAAATATAGAATTAGCTGGCAAACTATTTGACAGATGATAGTGTGTGACATCCTTTCAGACGGAGGATTTGCTCTGGTGGTGATCCGCGGTCGTCCTCGGTCTGAATTGATCGACGTGAAATAGTAAATTATGATCCATTTAAGAGTCAAACAGGCCATAAAGCAGGCCATGCCTTAGGGCGGGGCTACAAGGTGATTGACAGGTCTCTAGCACAGTCTGGGAGTCGTCCATGTTTCCATCCCTTATTCAACGTGCAGAAAAACTAGTGGCAGTATTTAGGCTTGTGTGTGTGTGTGTGTGTGTGTGTGTGTGTGTGTGTGTGTCTGTGTCTGCTCTTGCCAAAACCTGCTCACTGCTGTGGAGGTTTCAGATTGCTGAAAGTGGCTCTTTGACGTCCTCTAGTTCATCCTGGGAGTAAGATGTACCTCTTGAAAAGCTAAATATTTCATGTATGAACGTGACGATTTGGATCGTTCAGGTTTTAAATTGGCCCGAACACAAGTAGTCGCAGTGTTTCTGCACAAAAACACCGTTTGGTGTGCAGGAGACGAGGCTTCGTTTTGAAGGACTCTCACAGGAAGGCCTCGGTTTGTGTGTGTTTGCGTGGAACGCTGATGATAACTTGCGTCAGACACATTCGGCTGGTCGTTTCTATCCCATGCCGTAATGTTTGCCTCTCTCCCCCCAGAGAATGAGTTCATGCATTAGAAATTAACTTATATTTTTCTTACTGCAAAAACATTCCGACATGGGCAGCCTGGGACGGGGGGGCAGTAAAGCCTTTTTTTAAATTTTTTTTTACACAAAGTCATTCCACGACTGTGGGAACAAGAAACGGCCTTTAAAAAAAAAAAGAACGAAAATGCCACAGCGGTGCAGTAACACAAACATTTCCATTCACACACACACACACCTAAGTGTTAAAATCCAGTCGGGAACCAAGGTGCGGTAGGAAAGTATGAAAATGAACGCATGTGGAGAACCCCCCCACCCCCCCTCCCCTCTCCGGTTTTCGCGGCATGACGTGACGCACTCTGACGCAGCTCACATTCACCACAAAGCCAGATCTGACCGGTCAGGGAGAAGCTTTATTTAGAAACCTGAAACATGAGCCCCTACCTTTTGACGGGGCAGGCTGCTTTGCCTTGTGAGGTGTGTGTGTGTGTGTGTGTGTGTGTGTGTGTGTGTGTGTGTGTGTGTGTGTGTGTGTGTGTGTGTGTGTGTGTGTGTGTGTGTGTGTGTGTGTGTGTGTGTGTGTGTGTGTGTGTGTGTGTGTGTGTGTGTGGGAGACTCCCCAATCAAAGTCTTTTTTTGTGTGTGTGTGTGTGTCTGCATCCAATCAGCCGTTACCCGTACGCATCCTCATCGGAAAGGCCGGATCAACCCGCCGGACTCTTCGCACCCGGAGGTGGAATTCAAAGGGAAAACACTCCAAAGCCGTCGCAGCTGGCGCTCTAATGTCTGAGCCCTCCGCCGCCGAGGGCCAAGTCAGGGAAAAAAGTCAAGGCTGCTCTGCGTTAGGCACCCCGACTCGGACAAAATGTCACCCAGCGGGTGCGGCGCAGTGACGATGTGGATCCAGGTAAAAGCGTGAGGACGTCCTCCCCCTCACTAAGTCAGAGCGACGTGAGGAGACACTTGAGGAGAAACTTCAAAGAAGTTCTTCATTTTGGCTGTCACCGTCTTTTTTTGTTTTTGTTGCAACCAGTAAATGAAAGTGACCATCTTTTCGTCTGGTAGCGTCCTGTCAATCACCCTGTTGTCCCGCCCCTAAAGCATCCCCTGCTTTATGGTTTGAAGACTTGAAACTAGAGTTTGAGACATAAACTCATGTTTACATTGTTTACTGAGGGAATACATTAAGAGAGAAGTAGAGTCATTTATATAGACTTCTATACAACCAGAGGAGTCGCCTCCTGGTGGTCAGGAGAGAGAATGCAGCTTTAGGGCGTTTATGGGCATCGGCTTCAATTTTTTTAGGCCTGGTTTTACTATTTAAATATCTATTTTTGACACAGTGAGCTAACTTTCTGTGACGGTTTTACCGTATTTGAGCTAAACTTTTAGTTTCCATTAATTGCTGTTGGAGTGGACGAGGGACGACTGATCAGTGAAGCTGATGGAGGAGTTATCCGTACGATACGGAACAGATACGACCTCCAGAACATGATTACTTGTGAGCGAATTGGCAAGCAGCATCGATCTTAAGAGTTTTCCCCACGAAACGCGAAGTTTTTTCACCGTTTCAAAGGTATTCTGGGACTTGACGAGGAGGCGCAGGAATGCACTTTTGCAGCAAGTCGGGCTGAATAATGAAAGCGTAACCTTCACAGACTTTAAGTGCTGGCTCGTCGTAACGGAGAGAGAAACAAACTCTGTGTGAAGGCTGGTTCCAGGCCAAAGAGGAGATTAGTTAATGGGTGCAGGCTGGAAGCCTCAGCACAGGTGTTTCTGCTCCTTTGCATGCTGGGACAGTTTGATGGATCATCCGTCCGATGGCCCGTCCTGTAAGTGTGTCCAGATTTGACTGCCTGCACACATTTGAATCTATGCAAACTTCTTAATTAATCGGCCTCTTGGCCGGACGCAGCCTCCCTGCAGCGCTCATCATCCGTTACAGTTGTCACTATCAGGTTGAACCCGATTTTTACTGCTTTTTTTATTTTAAAGTTTGAAATCCAAAACTCTGTTTGATTAATTTTCAAAATTTAAATCGTGACACTCCTGATCAGAAAATGCTGCAGCGAGTAGAGAGAAGGTCTATTTGACTCTCAGGACAGAGGAGAAACAGCAGGAGGAAGGATGAGGAGAGAGGAGGAGGAGAGAGGAGGAAGGATGAGGAGGGATGAGGAAGAGAGAAGGAGCAAGGATGAGGAGGGTGGGGAAGGATGAAGAGAGGAGAAGGAGGAAGGATGAGGAGGGTGTAGGAGGAGGAGAAAGAGGATGGAGCAAAGGAGGATGAGGAGATAATCCTGTTTTGCATGTTGTCAGAGGTTATTATATTCGGTGCAAAAGCACGGAGGTTGTGCATGTGACCTCAATCCACAACTTTTTAAAAAATTATTTAGGAATATCTTCTCAAAAATAATATTTCTTTAATAGAAGGTAAACCGATCCGCCGCAGCCGAACGTGTCCCCTGCGTCTGGTGGAAAGCAGGCGTTTAATTACGTTCCCTGAACACAACACGAGCTCCGGCTGAGCCCTAAAAAGTTAAAGCTGATAAACCCAGAGGAATACAGAGATTTACTCTGTCCCATCAACGCTTTGTGAAGAGCTTCAGCTCTCCACCTCGGTGCCACAGACTGTGAGCTCAGGACCCCGGAGAGCTTTAGAAGAACCCGTCCTTCCTGCGTCCTCCACCTGGCTCGCCGGGACCTTTTTGTCAGCGTAGCGTTCAGCATCAGGTTGTCTGTCTCTGTGCATTCACCTCAGTGCGTTTCTGCCTTCAGAGCCTTTTATTGATCCTATTAAAGCTCGTT
Organism: Clinocottus analis; assembly: GCF_023055335.1. NCBI lineage: Eukaryota > Metazoa > Chordata > Actinopteri > Perciformes > Cottidae > Clinocottus > Clinocottus analis. Next base: position 495,838 of record NW_027176218.1, on the reverse strand, counting down.
TCTGTGGAGGAAACGTCGGCTTTGCTCTCAGTAAATGTGATCCAGGTTTTTACTGCTTTCATCGGACCGCTACACTGTCAGTGATTTGATTTCACTGGTTGTCCGTTCACCAGTGGGACCAGTAGGAGCAGCGCTGGGTCGAGTGTGTGTCTGTGTGTGTTTGTGTGTGTAGTGGGGGGGTGGACATACACACAGTTCCCCACTTTGACCAGCTGGTGTCGCAGCGCTCCTGACCCAGTTAGCTGAATAACGGCGCTGCGTTTTGAGTTGTGACCCAGCGGAGGCAATCAAAGCCCCGCCGACCTTCCTTTTGTGGAGGAGTCTGGGTCCTCTGAAAGGCAGACGGGTGGAGGGGATGGGGGGATGTTAACGGGGTCGTCGTGTTGTCAAAAGACTGGAGTCTGCTTGGCGGAGGCGGCAGCTGTAAATTATTTGTCAATTCGGATCAGGAAACAATCGGCAGTTAAATGTTGAATCTGACCATCGGCAAATAACCTGGAGGAACCTTCAGGGGGTTTGAGCCCGACCTTTTCCTGAGGGAGACGAGGAAAAAGACACGAGGCCACGGGGGTGAAAGCATCTTCTCTTCCATCATTGTTCCTTTTTTTAAGAAGATGTTGGCACATCTTCTCCTTCAGAATATATATTTATTCATGTGTTTGATACACAGCGTTCAGTCTGTCACATTGGAATGATGAAACGCAGATGACGACTCTTCTTCTTCTTCTTGTGGGGCATCATCTGTCCTCCTTTTCTTCTCTCGCCGAAGAATGGCCGCACTCCTCCTCACGCTTATTGTCAGTTGCCTGGCAACCAGGAGGAGATGTTTTTTCCGGGGGTTTGGAAAAAGAAGAAGAAGAAGAGGAGGAAGATGAGGAGGAGGAAGAGGAGGGGGTACTTACCGATGGCGGTGAGGTGTGCGTTCGTTGTTGAGGAATAAATAAATGGTTCGTCGATGCGGTCCACCTGAAGGGAGGAGGCTCTGAGGCCGCTTCCACACCAACGCGGCGACCTTTTGAACGCGTCACGTGACGCCGGCGTTCCACACACTGCAGGTGGTTTAGTTACTGCAAAGGAAGAACGGCAAGGATGCAAAAAAGACCCGGCTGTTTGTTTTGCTTTCTGGGAAATAAAAAAAAGGGTCATGTGACAAATCGGGGGGAAGAAGGTCATCATCAGACCGCCGAGACCGTTGCCGATGTTGTCTTCCCGGCAGAAGACGCGTGGACAAGTTGTGGTCAGAGTTTGGTGAACGTTTCGGGGCGTCTAGCTGGAGGTTTGCACAACTTTTTTGGGGAGTAGAGAGACGTCCTGAGCCGTGATCCGTATCATGTTGGGACCGGCGCTCAGAGACGGGATCGAAACCCTCCGATGCCAATGAGCAAATCTGACGTGTGAGCAGATTACAGATGGCAGGGTGTCTCGCTCACCTCCTCTCCGCCTCCCAACGGTGTGTTTGAGAGATAGAGACCCCCCCCCCCCCCTCTCCTCCACCAGGTAATTAACACGACCCCAGGAGACGCCGTCGTTCGAGAGGGATGGAGGCGGAGCGCCACGAGGAACGCTCGTCGTTTACACGTCCCGCTCAGACTCGTTAAGATCTTTAAAAACTGACAGCTGGGTGAGTTTCAGTCCAAAGCGTTCAGCCCGCCTCTGATCTTCGCTCTCTCCAGTTTAAACGTTGGATCAGATCGTATCGGCTGCTCTCTCATGTCAGTTTCCACGAGCAACTTGACTTGAAGTTCAAGCGCTCTCCGTACTTCCCCCCAAAGATCCTTTCTAAATTGACGACCTCCCACTCCTACACATCTGTGCGAGCCTTAACAGTAAGAATTACCCGCTTTCTAGAGGCAAACCAGCCAACCTTTCTCTAATAAATAAAAGAATGAGTAGGTTGGTTAAGTAAAAGATGACATTTTCTGAACTCCCGTATTCACATCGTATCAATAATTGAAGAAAAAAAGTTAAAATCAAGTAACTGGCGGACTATATGGTGCGTGAAAACGACTCTGTTTTATGGGGAAATGTGTGATTTAGAGGTTTGAAATATTCCCTGAGAGGAACGTCATTATTTTGCAGTGAAGCAGGGGTCTCTTTGCTTGTGCTTGGGGGGGACAAAGAGAGGAGGAGGAGGAGGAGGAAGAGGAAGGCACAAAAGAACGGAGGCCTCTGTCGGTACACGCTCCTCCATTCAGCAGCCGAGCTAACACATGCTAGCTGCAGCTTCAGCCCGTTCGCAGCGCGGCTGACTTCCTGTGTTTGTTAGCAGTCTGCTGTACAGGACTCACCACTGTACCCACTCCCACGTATTCCAAGATGGCGACGGTGAAATCGGCGCTCTACAAACTACCTCCGTCTCTGTCTGAACATTCATCTTTGACTAAAACTCGTCACAGTCCAAACCCGCCGTCCAATCGCAGCCCTCCAGTCCGTCCTCATTACGCTCACAATAAAATGCAATAAGACAATTTATCCCACTATGGTGCCCATCGTTATCAAACACTTCACCTTGTCAGAGACTCAATGGTCAATCTAGAAAATAATCAGCGGTGTAATCCATCACAGTGACATCACGGTCGTGTTTAACGTCAGCTGATCTCGTACACAAACAAACGTTTGCTCTCTGGAAGCTGCAGACGCACAACGACAAGGAACGAGTTCTCTGGCGTCACGCGGACGGAAACGTTTTTAAATAAAGTGTGTGTGTGTGTGTCTGTGTGTGTGTGTGAACGTTTAGCGGAGCAACAGCATGATGTGAATAATCCTGTTGATTCTATATTTCTATTATGCTTTCATGCCGGTTTGATTGATGACGAACAGAAAGTGTGTTGCTTGGCTCCTCTATGTGTGTGTGTGTGTGTGTGTGTTAACAGAAGGTAAACACACACACACAGCAACTCTCTTTCCTATTTGTGGAGCTGACAGCCCCCCCCCCCCCCCCCCCTGTGTGTGTATGTCCTGTTGTATCTCGACCAGCTCCTTTATGTTTCAGCCTCCTGATTGGTCCTCTCCCTTCTCTTTCTCTCCCGTGCCCCTTCAGCCCCAGCTGCCTCCCTCCTCCCCCTCTGCATCTCTTTATCTGCCCCCCCTCACCCCCTCTCTCTCTCCTCCGTCATTCCCTCTCTTTTACCACCTTTGCTTTCACCTCCTTATTCCGTCCCATCTCTCCTCCCCCCACTTTTTTTTTTTTTATTGCTACCGCCCCTCCATCTCTATCTTTCCCTCTTGTTTCCTTCACCCTGCTCTCTCCCCTCCTTTCCTCTCTCTCTCTCTCTCCATCTGGCAGCAGAAGTCAGTCTCCCCCTCCTCCCCTCTCTCTCTCTCTCTCTCTCTCTCTCTCTCGCTCTCTCTCTCTGACGTCACTCTGTTTGCTTAGCTATTGTCTTACAGCGGCAGCGGCTCTTCACCAGAATTATTTTTTTTGTATTTCACCCCCCCAAAAAAACCTCCTTTTCTCTCTCTCCCCCTTTTCCCCGGGAAACCCTCTCTCTCTCTCTCTCTCTTTCTCTTACCCCCCCTTCCCTCTCCCTCTCTCTCTCTCTACCCATTAGTAAACACTGAAGTGGAATGAGAAGCGAGAGAGTGACGGAGGGAGAGGATGAGACGGAGGACATAGGCTGCGGAGAAGAGGAGCGATGCCATCGCGTCCGCATTTGATCGCGGTCTTCCTCGGCTGTGAAGGATTTCTGCTCGTGTTTATTGATCGCTCGGTTTGATCCTCATCAAGACCTCTAGTTGGGTTTTTTTTTCTTTTTTTTTTCTCCTCTACCCCCCTCGGCCGGACTAAGTGCGTGTTTGTGTGCGTGGACGGACGGACGGACCGGAGGAAGGCTTTTTTTTTAAGCGGCGGCGGACAGTGGAGTCGGGGCATCTGGCCCGTCTGGGAGGCCGGCCGGCTGGCTGCATTGTGTCGCTTTGATGACCCCCGCTGTGTAGCTGCCTGCTCATCAACCGCCCCTCCCTCCTTCCCTCTCTCTCTCTCTCCTTCTCTCTCACCCTCCCCTTGCGCTCCACTGTCTTTCCTCCTCCTCCTCCTCCTCCTCCTCCTCCTCCTCCTCCTCCCACCCCCTCCTCTCTCCATCACAGCTCCCGGCCCAGCCATGTTCGGCACAGAGTCCTCATGTAAGTACCAACATCCTCCTGCCTCCTCTGTGTTTGTCCACGGTCGTGTGTAAACGGGCCTTTTTGTGTTTCTATTTGTGTGCGTTTTTATTATGAGATTATGTGTGTGTGTGGGGGGAGGACATGGCTAGGTTTTTTTTTTTTTACGTCCCGCTCCTTCTATTCTTCCATCCCTCCTCTCTCCTCCTCTTCTCCTTCCTCTTCCTCGTCTTCCTGCCTTGCCTCCGTGGTCGCTGGTGGCAGATTGCACGCGGAGACATCTGGGATCTACCATTTTAGCGCCGAGGGTCGGCACCACGGGCTAGCTGGTCACGCTGAGCTCGCCGCCTGCCCTCGCATTCTCTCACTCCTCGCCGTGCTGCGTGTGTGTGTGTGTGTGTGTGTGTATATATCCATAAATATATATGTATACATATTTGTATGTATGTACAATCATCTCCTGTCCGTTTGCATCGCAGTCCTCCTGAGCGTGCCGGTTGAGTGCCGTTTAAGTGCGTCTTTGTTGCACGTTTTCGCGTGTGTGCGTGTGTGCGTGTGTGTGTGTGTGTTTGTGAGTGTAAGAGTCAGAAGATGGATGCTTTTTTTTTGCGCCCGGAGTTGCATCGTTTTTTTTCCAGAAGCATCATCCCCTCTCTGGTCTTCTTTTGCTTGGCGTCTCCAGACAGCGATGCTACGCGCTAGCTAGCATGCCGCTGTATGTATATGTGTGTGTGTGTGTGTGTGTGTGTGTGTGTGTGTCTTTGGACAAATGTGCAGCCATTCAGGAGGAGTTGTAGCGTGGATCTTTTATACGTGGGCCGACGTGTCCGTCCGAATCGCCTCCCCTCTACCTCCGCCCCCCAACCCCTTTCTCTCCCCCCTCCCTCTCCAGAAAACCTTTCACTGGGATCAATACTGTAATGCCTCGCTCCACTACCTGCTCCACTGCTTCAAGGAAGTCTGAGCTGATTGATCCCGTGGTGGCCGCTCAGTCGGAGCCTAAAGCGACTTACTTTTTTTTAGGACGCCGAATGAGAACCGGTGCGTTGGCATCCTGGCCGGTCCTGTAGAAGAGCCGCCTCCTTCCTAATAATCTAGCAATCTTTGTTCGTGAAACATGTGGATGACGCCGCGGGGTCCACCGGCCGTACCCTCGTGGCGCTGATCGCATATTTCCTTTTTGCCGAAGTCATTGAGGTTCTGATTGAGCGCCGCTTTCTGAGGTCGTTTGAGGGTCAAACGTAATGCTTCCACTCAGTTTGTCTGTTTTTTGTCGTCGTTGTTTTTAGCTTTGTGAAGGATTATCAAGACAACGTTTAGACAATGAGATTTCATCGTATTGATCGTCAGGATCGTGGTGCGTTGTTAGAAGTGGTCTTTCTCTCATGATCAAGATTAAACAAAACCAAACTAGACGGGACGTGAGTGAGGTGAGTTCTCTCGTATACTTCAAAGTTTGCTTAGATCTGTTGTACTTGCGTTGGATAGTTATGAGAAACCTAGCATGCTAACGTGCTATTGAGGTCAAATTGAGCATAGTTTTGTGGATTTTGCCCACGTGAGGAAATCCCTGATATACATGAAGTACATACTCAAATGCCCCACAATGCATTGGGTGCCGTCTTGTGAGATTGAGCTTGTTAATTTGTCACCTTTTTTAATAAGTTTGAGTTTGTCTTCACATGAGAAAGTAAGCGTTTTAGATGTGATCAGATCACCCCAATGACACAAGTTAGGACATCTTTTGTTTGTTTTTCCCCCGTCAGAATCATGGTACTCCGCTGCCGTCATCGGTCCGAAACCCGGTTCATCCGGTCCGTCCGGCTTCGACAGCCTCCTCTAACCGAATTGCAACGAAGCGCTCGCATCCTCCGCTCGAGGGTTCCCCGACCGCTTCAGTTAACAGAATCATCTCAACGGCTAAACGCATCAAAGCTTTTGCTCGCGTCTTAAAATAAGCCATACGCACATTGATTTGAGACATTAATGTCATTACTGCGAATGTTCAATTGCCAAATTGTTGCTGGAGGGAAAAGAAGGAACACATTTAAAAAAAGTAAAAAAATGGCTGCCTCCATCCACCTCTGTGCTGCGTTGGACACGCTGTGGGTCGGTGTTCAGGTTTGGTGAGAAATGTTTTCCAAATTGCCGCCTGGAACCCAAACAGGGAGCTCTCTGTTCCCTCGTCTCATCACGGCAGATGGTCGAGGGAGTGAAAAGCCAGAAGAAGGAGGAAGGAAATCACGTTCCAACATCTTAAAAAAGGCTAGTTTGGATGTTTGGAAGTGTGGTCGCATGAGGTACTCGTCTATAATCTCTTACTGAAGCCGTCACCTGTGCTCTCTCGCCACAAGAATCCATTGGCGACTTGGTCCGTAGGTCATTTTTTTACCTCACAGGACGAGCGACTTATCGGTTTACCGCTGCCTCCATCGGCCGATTAGTTGGTATTACCAAAGTCACACAGTCGTGGTAAACCCCTTGAGGTCTGCGAGGTAAAAAGAAAACACTGTTTTTTAACCGATGGCGTCTTAACCCTGACCGCTTACGATCGTCGGCCTCGATCAACTGACTCAGACCTCTCTTTGTTTCGAGCTAAATGAAACTTTGAAAACAGTTACCAAACACAAAGATGTTTGTAATGATCGCCAAATGCCGTAAAAGTCCCCCTCTCTCTTTTCAACAAGCCAATCCAACACACAAAGACACAAAGTGTGTGTCTTTCTTTCTCTTGGGGATGTTCTGAGGAAGAAACTACTGATTCAGCAGATGTGCAATAAGTCGACACTCTATCAAAATGGAAGTCGGCACTTTGAGTTTGCCGTGAGGTTTTTATTCCCGCCTCAAGCGGTATTGATTTTTTTCTCCTCCTCCTATTTTAAGTCGTTTAAACTTCATCAGTAATACCCCATGACCGGAGAGAGAGAGAAGAATAAGAGGAGGTGAAGATGTTGTGGCAGAAGCTCCGGGTCGGATCCAAACCGGCAACTTGCAGTGAAATGAATTGCACCTCCGTTCAATCAGCGCTATTGATCACCTGATGTCAAACTGTCCTCGAGGAGCCCAGATCTTATTATCATTGACGTGAACACTCGGGACCACCAGACCCTCTCTCAGGCTGTGGGTCCGCTTCACACCTTCTGGGACGTTACGGAGGCGCGATGCTAACGCTAATATTATCATATGGAACCAAAACACTGCTGGCAGTTTGTTCCCGTGTGGATTTTGATGTCCCCGCAGTTTAAGGTAGATAGAGGTAGGTAGGGAGGGAGGTAGAGGTAGGTGTAGGTAGGTAGAGGGAGGGAGGGAGGTAGAGGTAGGTGTAGGTAGGTAGGGAGGGAGGGAGGTAGGTAGAGGTAGGTAGGGAGGGAGGTGGAGGTAGAGGTAGGTGTAGGTAGGTAGGGAGGGAGGTAGGTGTAGGTAGGTGTAGGTAGGTAGGTAGAGGGAGGGAGGGAGGGAGGGAGGGAGGTAGAGGTAGGTGTAGAGGTAGGTAGGTAGGTGTAGGTAGGTAGAGGGAGGTAGTTAGGCGGAGGTAGGTGGAGGGAGGTAGTTAGGCGGAGGTAGGTGTAGGTAGGTAGAGTTAGGTAGGTAGGTAGAGGTAAGTAGAGGTAGGTAGTTAGAGTTACGTAGGTAGAGATAGGTAGGTAGTTAGAGTTACGTAGGTAAAGGTAAGTAGAGGTAGGTAGTTAGAGTTACGTAGGTAAAGGTAAGTAGAGGTAGGTAGAGTTACGTAGGTGTAGGTAGGTAGGTAGGTAGGTAGAGTTACAAAGGTAAAGGTAAGTAGAGGTAGGTAGAGTTACGTAGGTGTAGGTAGGTATGTAGGCTGCACATGAATGAATGAAAGACCCTGCAGTGAACTCGTCAATGGGATGGTTTGATCTCGTTAAGAGTGGATGCACCGATCCACATGCTTTTTTATGTAATATATATTTTATATTTTGAGGTGTTCATGTTTCTCAACCTCTACTTCCAGCCTCTCCGCTCTGTGCTCAGCAGACGGCAGTTCTCTATAAAGATTCACAGAGTTTTTTTGTCACGTGACTTGTTGGTTTCAGCCCAATCAATCACGCTTCCTTGTTGCGCTGAGGAGCTTTTATGTAAGAATTTAATGTATTTTACAGGATCTGGTTACTTCAAGCGATTTATTCGGGGGCGAGATTCATAACGAGACGTGTGGAATAAAATGTCTTTGATGAAATATCACAATTTTAAGCCTTCGCGGAAGAGCATGTTGCGTTTAAGGACCCTCAGAAAGATGAAAATCTGACCATGTACAGCGTGTGTCTGTTGATGAGCGGTGTAGTTTTGGCTTAAACATGCTTTTCCATCCCACCCTCCCTACGTGAGTCCGTATCGGATCCATATCGGCATCTGGATGTGGTGCGTCTCCATTCTCGTGGTGACTTTACAGAATCGTCCTGAACCGCATTTATTCAGCAAATTGCAAATGGAGGTATGCTTGATCGTGGCAGGATTGCCTCTGGCCATTCCTTATATCACCTCTGTCGCTCATATCTGTTTCAGCGTCGTATAAGTGCTCTTTCATCAGTGGACATTATGTTTTTTTTTCATCTTCCAGCTCCAGCGATGAGCCACTGATTGGCTTTGAGCGGTCCTTTTCTGGTAGGAAGCTCCAGCTTTATGCGTTGTGTTGCTTTGTCGCCCCGCGAGCAGAATAAAGGTGCTCGCTGAACACGGCCATTTGATGAAAAGCCAAGCGGCACAAACTCTCGACGGCAACCAGTTGCCTCTGTTGCTGTGGTAACCCCCCTCCCCCCCATCCTCCTCTTCCCTGGAAAAAGGACGACACAAACCGGCAGAGCGATCGGGTTTCTGTGGTAACTGCCGATTCTGCTATTTCTGTCTCAGCCAGTGGCTGGAACTGAAACGAGCCCAAACCAGAGGAGGATTATTTTTTCGATAAAGGATCTCGGGCGTGGACTTTAATCTACAACCCCGTGGAGGAGACGCCGATGTATTCTCACGGATCGAGACCCCTGACCTTTAAATCCTCACGAAATGGGAACGCCTCTCCGTTAAGCTGGTGCTGTCCGTCTCCGCGTCCAAGCTTCAACCTGGCTGGGAGCCCGGTGGTGGTGGTGGTGGTGGTGGTGGTTGTTGTTGTTGTTGTTGTTGTTGTTGTTGGGTGGTTCAGGCACCAACGGCGTTCAATGTTTCGTTGCGACTAGAAGCGTCTGAAAGACCCGCGGCAGGTTTTTTGCAAAAGGGAAGCAAAGCTGATGCACAATTTAGTGTTTGTTGCCGAGCTAATCGACAAATGCAATTTTGGCCCCGACATCGACAGTTCTGAGAATGACATGCATACCTACCTACTTACCTGCATACATACCTACCTACGTACCTACTTGCATGCATGCATACTTACCTACCTACTTGCATGCATGCATTCATACCTAGATGCTTACATACAGACTTACGTAGACTTGAAGAAAGTGATTAACGATGTTCAGCTGCTGCTTTTTTATAAGAAGGTTATTCCCGTGAAACAAACAACATTTTCCGTCTTTTTAAATATATTTCTTCATGAACTACCTCACGCATTCCCAGCGCTGTAGGAAGACGAGCTCTCGGTAGGAAAAACCTGGAAACGTCCCAGTGGCGTTCTCAAACCTCCATATATGGATCCCAGGCTGGTTGTGGAAGCGCTGCCATCGTACCTCCAGAGGCCAACAGCAACAGAGCTCAGACTCCTGAGGAGCGTCACCATCTCGGGCTTCATGAGCTCACGGCTGCTGCTCTGGCCCTGGATGTCTGTACATTTCTTCTGAGTGTACTCCCAAGCGAGAGGCCTGGCGTTGTGTTGATGAAGAGCTGGATGGCCAGCAGAGAAGAGAGAGCTGGACTCAATTAGTCCGGTAAGTCGGACCCTGAGCTGTGGAATAAAAACATCACCGCTCTTGGCCAAAACTCCCTCGGCCTTAATCATTATGTGCTCTGCTGCTGATGAAGAGAGCTTTCTTTTTGGGAGGGTAGTAGCTCGCAGAAGCAGCTGGAATATGATTAACGGACGTAATATTATCTGACTGATGGCGTCGTGCCCGCGTGCGCTGGATTTACCGCTGGATTTTTTTTTTTGAAAGGGCCGTGATGGTGGAAGCAAAGAGGAGAGCTTTGTGATTCCTCACGCCATCGCGTTCGAATGATTGTTCTTCTAGGAGGAGGAGGAGGAAGAGGAAGAGGAGGAGGGATGAGTTATGGCTTCACTGTCGCTCGCTGGGATGACCTTCACGTTTCACAAAATAAAACTAAATGACCAGACTCACTAACGATAATAATTGTTTTTTACCTGCGGCTTCAGTGCCGTCTGAGTCACTCTCCACCAGCTGTTTAACAAAAAATGGATTATAAAATAGCTTTGACTTTGTGATTCTGCCAGCAGAGAAGGCCCAGCAGGCTCTGACAGCTCATCACTGTGTTGTAATAATAATAATAATAATAATAATAATAATAATAATAATAATAATAATAATAATAATGTATCTCTGAGTCTTTTTAAAAAACATTTCATTTTCAAGCTGCTAAATTTAGGTTAGAATTTGCATCCTCTTCTCTGACCTGCACAAAAAACAACCCCTCCTCTTTTACGACTGCTGCCGAGGCGCTCCGGAGCAAGGCATCTAACCCCCAACCTGCTCTGCTAACTCCCATCACCAGCGTACGGCAGCCTCGTTCTGCAGCTAAAACCAACGCGCGTAATAAATAAACTACATGAGACGCATCGTTCACACATTTCCATCACGGCTGAGGCGCAGACCCTCGCCGTCGCTCGCCATCCATCCGTGCCGTAGGGTCGTTTAGGGGTTGTCATGGCTACGTCTGCAGGAGGAGGCTAAAGGACCACATGCCCCCTTCCCCCCTTCATTAAAACCCCTGGTATTGATTGGCTGGACTCGCCCCCCCCCCCCCCCCCCCTCTCTTGCATTTATTCTGCTGTGTTACTAGAAGGAAAGCAGCGGCGAGCCGGCTCACGATTGCGTCAGCCCGCTGTCACTCACGTGCCGCAGCCAATCCAATAAACCTCATAAACACCCCCCACCCCCTCTCCCACTCCCACACACACACACACACACACTAGTAAATGTGCCATATGAAAGACGGCTCGCTGCTGCTTCCATCACTGTGTGTGTGTGTGTGTGTGTGTGTGTGTGTGTGGACGCCCGGTGGAGGGGACGAAATGAAAGATTAGTCTGCGTCTGAAGGGAGAAAAGTCCTCGTTAGTGTGCCGGTAGATGTTCCAGTGGAATGGAGGGTGAGTAATGTGTTGTGTGTCTGTGTGTAGCCGGTGGTGTGGGGACTGTACGGCGGCTGCGTTTTCTGATCGTCTCCCTTGCAAATGGCCTTTTGTGTCGCGTACAGCAGGTGGCCCTGTACGTTTTGTATTGATATTCATGAAGTGGACGGTTTGCTCAGCGCGTGGGCGAAAGGCCTGCTGGCTGCGCGTGTGTGTGTGTGTGTGTGTGTGTGTGCGTCTGTGTGTGTGTTGCTCGCCTCCTTTATGTCTTAGTGTATATGTGTGTGTGTGTTCTAGCTGAAGCAGATATCTGTGTTTAAATAGCGGCTTGTCGAGCAGAGCGAGATTAAGTCGTCATTCACGCTTTTGTGTTTTTATTCTCTGTCGATGTCCCACATGTTTGTTTCCTTTTTATTTACTTTTTAGTCTCCGCGGTCGCGGGAAATAATTAAAACTGCGAGGTTTGTTTGACGGACGGTGTCGGGCCTCGCAGCCTGCGCGCACAACAACCTAGTTGTTGTTCAAAATGAAGGCACCGGGGAGCCGCCAGCGAGGAAAACGCAAGGAACAATAATGAATTCTCTCTTTTCCAATCGCTTATGATGAGCGGTTTGTCTGCTGCGTTCAGGGACCCGGCGTCATGTTCATGCCGGCTTCAGCGCAGCGAAGAAGACAAGAAAAGGTTTTTTATTCACGTCGAACAGACAGTTGTGCGACAGTCAAAGACGCACAAAGTCGCGGTCGCGCTAGCCGAGTATTTTCCGTCACCGACGGGAATTTTGACGTCTGACAAAGTCGCCGCAAATTCGCCGTCGTGGCTGAAAGTTTAGCGGCCGAACGTTCACGTCCACAAATTAACAACTTGCCACAGCCTCTCTGCTCTTGGCAGCCATTCTTCTGTCTCTCTCTGTGTTTCTGCCAAGTCTTAATTTCGATAAAGCTCTCTTGGATCTCGAACGCAGGCATTTTGGAAAGGGAAATGTAATTAATGCCGTCATCTTTCTTTCTCTGCTTCTTTCTCGCTGTGTTTCATTGGCGCTCCCTCTTTGTGTCGTGGGATCATGTTCTATATTTATACATTTTTAGGATATTTCACATTACCCGATACGACTGTGGCTCGTATTGATTTCCTGGTCTGCTTGGCAGAGAGTTTCTTCTGCCGGTGCTTCTCACATCTCGTCTGTGCTTCTGTACAAAAGAGGAAGAAAGAAAAATAGCAGTTTGGATTTCCATCTGCTGTTTGGAAGAACTTCTACTGAAACCAAAATAGATTTCAGCTCCCTGGATGACTCTCGCTCTTCCTCTCCAAGATACATGTGAGGAGCCTGAATTTAGCTTCTTCTGCTACCGTGGCTATGATGCTCGTTGTTGTTGTTGTTGTTGTTGTTTTGTGGTGGCGGTGAGTCAAAGAGCCTCCCCATAATTGTCTCTAAGTGTGTGGGCGCTGGACACTGATCGATCCGTGTTTTCATTTTTACCATAGCGGGTCAACTCGCATTGTTTACATTTACACACACAAACCTGCATCACACACACACACACACACACACACACACACACACACACACACACACACACACACACACACACACACACACACACACACACACACACACACACACACACACACACACACACACACACACACACACACACACACACACACAAAAGACATCACCAAGCAGTGGACTTAGTCGTTGTGACGTCACTTCTTGGTTTCGTGGAAGTTTTGAAGCCTCGATTTCTGCGCTTTGGGTCGGCGCCATCTTGGTTCCTCTGCAACCAGAGATCATAAGTGACCCGATGACGTAATTATTAAAGCACACTCTGCTTCATGCTTGAGACCACAACCTCACATTCACAATGTCCAGGTCATAAATCAAACGAGATCTCAGCACGTCGTCCTCTTCTTTCACCCCGTTAACTGGTTTCCTGTCACTCTTCCGAGCTGGACGATGATAAATTAATCTGAAAATGTATGTCGGCTCAACTCTAGACTCTCAACACACACGGAGACGAGCTGTCCGGCTCCGGCTGCGCTCTGCCTTGCTCACAGGTCAAAGGAGGCGCCGCCGACAAGCGCTTCAGAGAGAGAGAGAGCGAGTTACGACCCCACCAGCCTCGCGTGCTGCTGCTTTCATGCACTCGTACTGGTGTTTATTACACTCCCATGATGCAAAGAGGTCGTTTTAACCACATTTCTGTGTTCAACAGAATCTGTTAAACGCTCGACCCTCACGACCCTCGAGCTGAAGGACGCTCGGTTTAAAAAAAACAACTTTCGTAGCAGGAAAATCCAAAAAGAAATACTGAGTTGGTGAGACTCGATGTACATTTACGTCGATGTTCTTCAGTCGTTTACTGCGTTGCGGCTTCGGCTTCATGCCGTCCGTCCACTGGATTTAAACATGACACCGTTGTTGTTATTAAAATGTTTGTGTTGTTTTTTGAGGCCTGCAGGGCTGCAGTCTGGACTCTACACACAGCCAGCGACGGCAAAGGATCTAAAGGAGTTAAAATGAGGATTTTACAGATGTAAAAATACCCTCAAATTAAGTGTGAATGTCAGCGTTTTCATCTCTCAATCGACGTCTTGATGTCACTGTCCTAATTCTCTGTGGTTTCACCTGTTTACGGAGTTGATCAGCAGTCGATTTGCTGCGTTTTAATACCTTTTGATCTCTGTGGGGACGAACACGCGTCGACCTTTTCAACCGCACGGCGGTCAGTAACGTTGAAAGCGCGGCATTTTACCATTCCTTTCTGTTTGTTCTCTTTTGTAGCTAAAGGACATAGAGCTATATATACTATATGTGTGTGTGTGTGTGTGTGCATTCACAAGAGTAAAGTAATGTGTGCGTGTTCACGTGTGTCTCAGTGTGTGTCCTCTCTTATCATTCCGGTCATGCTCGGCATGTCTGCCGGCCGGCCGCTCTTCAGTAAAGGTCACATCTCCTGTTGTCTCGCGTGACATTTAGTCCTCAGTCTGTCTGTTAGAATTTGTCCCTTCAAATCCTCACGGTTTCCTCCCAGCATGCACTCTGGCGGCTTCCTCACCAACACAAAACAAACCCGGAGTGAAGGAACCAGCAGTCGGTGTGTTTGACCTAAACCAGACCAGTCACAACTTGATAATCGGTGGCTTTGACGAGTGTTTTGTGTGTTAATAAATGCTGATTATTGTTCAAATCCCCGTTGGTTTCATTGATTACGCATCAACATGGGGTTTGTGTCCGGTGGGAAAAGCAGCGTACAGTATTATTTAAATGGATGGTGGATCATCCCTCAGTGACTTTCTCACAAACAGCAGCACAATCACGTCGTCTAGAAAGAGCAAAGTTAATCGTGGGACGCGGCGTCGTGATCGCGTTTGACTTTAATTCAGTCTCGGACGATTTGCTTCCAGCCCCTTCACGTGAGGAGACGAATGGTTTCATCGCTTAAAGGCCCGTGACTTTAAATCTGGATCGTGGCGGCCATGTTATCGCCCGTCCAATGTCAATTATGGCGTCGTTATTTATGTTTTTGGGGGGGCGGGGCTGACTTGGCGAAGGCGATGAGGGTCCCTGTCGCCGCTCAGACGGCAGCATCCCGTCCTCTCGTGGGAGCAGCTGCTCCTCCACGGGGTCGCGCTCAAAGAGCCTTTTCAGCGGAGGACGAGAGCCCCCACTTCACCGCCATGAATAGACGCCCAGCTGCACTTGTTGTGTGTGTCTGTGTGTGCGCGTGTGTGTGTCCAGCTTCCTTCATCACGACTGCGAGGATCCCCGGACTCTTTCAGCTACATGTCACAGAGAAACATCACCTGTAACCGCCACAAAAGCACCGTTTCCTCTTCCATTCAGGCTGCCAGCGCATCATAACCGTCTTCCCTCAAACAAACAAATGAACATTTTTGTGTATTTTTGGTTTAATCCCCCCGGCGGACCGCACACGCTGAACTTTCTTCACTCCTCTGAGCCGCTAATCTCTGAACAGATCGTTACTTACATGCCCCCCCATCACCCTTTAGTCACTTAAGCTCAGATGTCTGAGGCTCATCGCTCCATCAGAGGCTCTTCCAGCTTTACAGGACTGTAAGGACGCAAAACCACTCGCACTGTCGTCGTGTTGTAAACCACCAACAACTCCCAGAGGACCAAGTCAAAGGTCACGGATGCAATCTGTGGTTTTCTTTCTCTTTTTTTTTCCCGCGGAGTTTTTGTTTGTTTGTGAAATTGAAAGCAGACGACACACACACACACACACACACACACACACAGAACGAGGGAGATGCAAATCCTGTTTGGTTGCTTCATTCGTGGAGGATAATAATACCACAAAGTATTTACAGCTAAGACAACACTTGCTCCTTCCAGCGCTCGGGGAGCGACGGAGTGGAAACCGACTCGCACGACTCCACAGAAGCTCCTGGAAATCCCCCCCAAAAAATAATGAACTGAACAAAAACCCATTCGGCCCCCAAAAAAACAGTGTAACAGCGATGGAGGAGGCTAGACGGTTGCTTAAGAGGAGCTCCATAACCCGCCCGGTGCGGATCGTTGACTCCGAGTTGTAATTTTCCAGTCCACAGGACCCGACGGGGCCACGAGCACGAGGACACAAATTGTACATAAACCTGATTTATTTTAAATGTCAAGATATTCAAAGTCGTAGTGGGGGGATGGGAGCTGCTGTTGGCGACTGGAATGAAAGGTTTTTTGTTTTGGTAATTCAAACCCATCGTTAATACGTCAATGTAGTGGTGAATCTGTAGCTCCTCGCTTGGGAATCAAACCACCGGCTAACGCGTTCAGAAGAAACTCCTCTATCGGCTCCTTTGCAGCCGGTTGCTTTGTGTCGTTGACCTTTTTCCTTTTTCCACGCTCTAAAAGTCTTCGAATTTGCCCGGCTACATTTTCCTCCATGTTTTTTTCCAGCTCGCAGTGTAGTAATCCTCTCCTCCCCCCTCCTCCCCCCTCCTCCCCCTCTGGTGTTTTAGCAGGGCTCTCTGGGAGATGCCAAACCCTCCTTCGTGCTTCATGTGAACCGTTTCATGTCTTGAAATGTCCTTGAGTGTTTCTCTGATGTTCTTTCCCCCCACGTCTCGGCGTCTTCTCTTCTGTGGAGACGTAACCTAGTTTCTCAGTGTGATTCTACAAATATCTCTTCTGACTTGTCGTCCTCTTGATCTGGAGATGTTTCTAGTAACTGTCTCTTCTTCTTCTCCTCCTTTGTGTCCCTGCAGTAAGCATGTTTCTCAACACCCTGACGCCCAAGTTCTACGTGGCTCTGACGGGCACCTCCTCCCTCATATCAGGACTCATATTGGTAAGAAACATTTATTTTCCAGTTCCTAATATGTGTCACGATGAGTAATCATCATTTCAGCAGCGCTACCTATTTGTTTGACTGTTTTTCTCACAAAATAGAAATCGGTTGTTGAAAAATAAATTCATTTCCCCGTGACTGAAACGCAGCGGGTGTCTCTCGGCTGTTAATCTCAGCGTTTAGGCCGCCTGCTGTTGTGCTGGTATCAGAACAAAACACCACTTTCAGGTGCACGCTCACAGGAAACACAGCTTCAGATTTTTAGTTTCAGGGATTTTCATGGACATCGATACTCACGTCTTGTGATGCTTTCTCCAGCTGGTGGAGATATTAATATATATCTCTCCATCTCTGTGTTACACACTGATATGACGCAGCAACTGCTGCAGCGTTCATACGCTCATGGAAACACCTGGAAGAGTCATGGAAACATCCAAAAGTGTAGTAAAAGTGGTGTAAATGTGTTATATTCATGTGTTCATGACGTTTATTCACGCTGAGTTTGAAATAATGAATCTGCTTTAAAAAAGACTACATACTACATTTTATCACTTTTTACTGTTTACACACAGATTTCACACAATGTTTGCTCATGGACATTTGAATAAAAGTCATAAACATTTGGTCAAAAGTCATAAAAAAAAAATGTGGTAAAAAGTCATGAAAATTTGATAAAAAGTCATTAAAATTTGGTCAAAAGTCATAATTTTTTTGGTAAAAAGTCATGAAAATTTGATAAAAAGTCAAAAATTTGGTAAAAAGTCATAAAAATTTGATAAAAAGTCATGAAATGTTTTGGTAAAAACTCATGAAAATTTGGTAAAAAGTCATAAAAATGTGGTAAAAAGTCATGAAAATTTGGTCAAAAGTCATAATTTTTTTTGGTAAAAAGTCATGAAAATTTGATAAGTCATAAATTTGGTAAAAATTTGATAAAAAGTCATGAAAATTTGGTCAAAAGTCATAAAAAAAAATGTGGGTAAAAACTCATGAAAATTTGGTAAAAAGTCATAAAAATGTGGTAAAAAGTCATAAAAATTTGGTAAAATCATGAACATTTGGTAAAAAAGTCATGAACATTTGGTTAAAAATTATAAAAATCTGGTTAAAAGTCATGAACATTTGGTTAAAAATTATAAAAATCTGGTTAAAAGTCATGAACATTTGGTTTAAAGTCATGAGCATTTGGTTAAAAATTATAAAAATCTGGTTTAAAGTCATGAACATTTGGTTTAAAGTCATAATTTTTTTGGGTAAAAAGTCATGAAAATTTTTGGTTTGATAAAAAGTCATAAATTTGGTAAAAAGTCATAAAAATTTGATAAAAAGTCATGAAAATTTGGTCAAAAGTCATTAAATTTTTTGGTAAAAACTCATGAAAATGTGGTAAAAAGTCATGAAAATTTGGTCAAGTCATAATTTTTTTGGGTAAAAAGTCATGAAAATTTGATAAAAAGTCATAAATTTGGTAAAAAGTCATAAAAATTTGATAAAAAGTCATGAAAATTTGATAAAAAGTCATAAATTTGGTAAAAAGTCATAAAAATTTGATAAAAAGTCATGAAAATTTGGTCAAAAGTCATAATTTTTTTTGTTGGTAAAAACTCATGAAAATTTGGTAAAAAGTCTTAAAAATGTGGTCAAAAGTCATGAAAATTTGGTCAAAAGTCATAATTTTTTTTGGTAAAAAGTCATGAAAATTTGATAAAAAGTCATAAATTTGGTAAAAAGTCATAAAAATTTGGTAAAGTCATGAACATTTGGTAAAAAAAAGTCATAAACATTTGGTTAAAAATTATAAAAATCTGGTTAAAAGTCATGAACATTTGGTTAAAAGTCCTGAACGTTTGGTTTAAAGTCCTGTAAATCCATTGGTCAACATGTGTATGAACCCTGCTGCTGGTTTCCAGGTTGTTGTCCTCGCCCAGAGACAGAAACTAACTAACAACAATAGTAAATAAAGACGGGGTAAACCTCATCAGAGCCTGATGACTAACGAGTCATGGCCTTTTCTATCCTCTCTGTTTGAACTTCCTCACACAGCGCTAACAGTGCGACAGTCGTCGTCTGCCTTTCAGAATAGCTCGTCTCTTAATTAACTCTCTCTCCTCCCGCGGGGTTGTTGGTCGCTCGCAGAAGAAGAAGAAGAAGAAGAAGGAAAAGGTGTCGAGGCATCAGTGAGTCTCTGCGAGATGATTAAGAAACGCAGAAGACAATCGCTGTCGTCGGAGCGAAGCCGGTCATCTTCTCTGTAAATTGCAGAGAGAAAGACGTTCATGTCTCATTTAGTTTGGTCTCTTTTCCTGTGACCGGATGGTGTCGTGGTGGAGGACTGAAGCTCATCAGTACTCTGGATGATGGAGGGTTCTGGATCCAAAGGACCGGTGGAGGGCGGCGGGCGAGCAGCTCCTCCCGTGTCCTGATGGCGAAACAAGCTTTTCTCACAAGCAGCGCCGTGGCTTTGAAGAGAGCGGAGATAACGGCTTCAGGCAGGCGGTGCAAACGCTGGAAATATGGTTTAAAGTCATGGAAATGCATTTGTAACGAAGACTTGTCCATGAGTTTTCACCCAATTTGGTTTAAAGTCATGGAAAATCTTGTTAAAAGTCATGGAAATCTTGTCAAAAGTCATGGAAATCTTGTCAAAAGTCATGGAAATCTTGTCAAAAGTCATGGAAATTTGGTAAAATCATGGAAATTTGGTTTAAAGTCATAAAAAATCTTGTTAAAAGTCATGTAAATTTGGCTTAAAGTCGTGGAAATGCATTAGTCACAAAGACTTTTCCATGATTTTTCACCAAACTCGGTTCAGTCATAAAATGTGGTAAAAGATGGCGGCGGGCGAGCAGCTCCTCTCGTGTCCTGCTGGTTACACAAACTTCTCTCAAAAGCAGCGTTGTGTCTGCTTCCATCAGCGTAGACATCGGCGCTCGCTCCTCTCTTTGGTTAAATCCCGTGGGACACCACAGGGCACCCTCGTGGGCCCCTTTTCTTTCCGCCGCCGGGCCGAGACCCGCTGACCTTCATTACCTTGCGTCCACGTTCCTGATTAAAACCATGAAGACGTCGTTAAAAGCAGACGCCAGCGAAGCACAACTGAAGCTCTTCAAGCTGACCGAGCAGCTTTTCTTCTTTCATAATGATCTTTTATCTGCACATCCTGTTTGTAGTTGGGAAATCTAATCGCCTTGGACCTGTTTTTTTATTTATATTTATGTTCTACAACCGTGTTCAATGGTTTTTGTGAAGAGAGAGCAGAAGAACAATGTGTTGATTGCATGAAAGTTGAATAAAATCTCTCCTCTCTCCTCTCAGATATTTGAGTGGTGGTATTTCAGGAAGTATGGCACCTCCTTCATAGAGCAGGTGTCTGTGAGCCACCTGCGCCCCCTGCTGGGCGGCGTGGACAGCAGCGCCCCCAGCAGCTCCAGCACCAGCAACGGAGAGGCCGAGTCCAGCCGGCAGAGCGTGTCCGGTGAGAGGAGACGAACACACACCACGCCGGAGTTTAGTCTGGAGCTTCCTCCTGAAACACAGCCGTGTGTCCATGAGCTGAACATGTTAACGAGCTGAACATGTTAACGAGCTGAACATGTTAACGAGCTGAACATGTTAGCGAGCTGAACATGTTAACGAGCTGAACATGTTAACGAGCTGAACATGTTAGCGAGCTGAACATGTTAGCGAGCTGAACATGTTAGCGAGCTGAACATGTTAACGAGCTGAACATGTTAACGAGCTGAACATGTTAACGAGCTGAACATGTTAACGAGCTGAACATGTTAACGAGCTGAACATGTTAACGAGCTGAACATGTTAGCGAGCTGAACATGTTAACGAGCTTTATATATATTAACGAGCTTAACGAGCTCCTGGTGGCTCTAATAGAGATGCGTTGACCAATCAAACTTGTTTTCACTGTTTTGATCATCAGAAAAAACTCTTTTTCATTTAAATTAGATGGAAAATGCTGTTTTCAGCAGCTGAAATTTCCTTTGTTTTTCTGTTATGAATCATAATCTCTGAGCGTTAACATTTAAAGACTTTTAAAGACATTCATGACCTCGGCCTCTGAGGAACCAGGAGAAACTTATAGAGCAAACGGATTAATCAATAAATAAAATAACTGCTTCCAGATGACACATGAAAACCAATAATGTCATATTTAATGTATT
>NW_027176218.1:467500-470000 GCF_023055335.1 Clinocottus analis | reverse complement strand
CTGAAACCAGAACAGGACTGACGCACCTTTGTGCCAAGACGAGTTCACGAACCCAAACGGAGGACGAGAGGGAAAAAAAGGCAAAAACACTGGAATCCAGATTTTGGTTTTGACTTTATTTGATATGTTTGACATTTTTTGGGGGGTTTTCAAAATCATTTACAGCTGTTCTTTTTGTTGTACAAAAAAAAAGGAAAAAAAAAGAACGAGGTGATCGATTGCCATCATTAAAAAAAAAGTGAAAAGACCAAAAAAAAATACAATAAAGGACTTTTTGTGTATTGCTGCAAGCCGGCTTCTTCTTCCCGCCGTTATTTTCTTACTGGCTGTTTTTAAACGGCCTGGAGAAGCCCCGCCCCCTCCACGTGAAGCCCCTCCCCCTTCTGGTGCGGCCGACGCCCCCTGGAGCAAAACAAACGACCTGGTGGGTTTTTAAACGTTTTTAAATCTTCTTCACGTGTTTTCCTTCTCGCTCACAGGGAGAAGAAGAGTTTCACCGACGTCCACCAAGTGTTTTACTTTGTTTTATAAACTTTACCAAAAAACTAAATGTTTCTGTACGACATGAAAATGAAAGAATATCATCAGCAGAAGCTCCAAACGTCAAAGTGTTTAATCTTAGACTGCATCATTAGGGAGGAAGTGACTAAACATTTTAATTTACACAACATATTTACATCAACAAACTAAACAAAACGTGTGTGACGCACAAATTCGGACACTTTTAAACGAGCCGGTTTACATTTTGTGTTTTTAAAGTAGAATAAATACTGTGAAATAAAAGAAACATCAAACCTGGAAATAGAAGTACTGCTTAAAATACATAAACTGTGTTTATTTAAGTGTTTTAGGGCTGAAGCTAAAGTTTTTAAATAGTGAAGTACACTGTTTCATATAAAGATTAAGAGACACTAATATAGTGTATAACATCATAAAGAGTCAAATGTGAAGGAAAAAGATCAAAACTAAAGATTTACGTGTTTTAATCTAAATAGTCTGCTGTAATATTTGTTGGAGTTTATAACCTTTTAAAAATAGAAAATAAAATATTTGTACAGCTGTTATACTTTGCGCTCCCACTCGAGTTATATTTATTAAATATTTAATCAAAAAGAGACAGATTTTAAGTGGAAAACCCCAGAAATAAAACTATCGACATTCAGTGAAGCCTTTATTTTGTTGAGTCACTTCTGGAGTTGAACTTAAAACTAATAAAACAGAAAGAGTTGACAGAGTTTCCTGCATTTACGCAATAATTTAGTGGGAAAAAAACCATCTGTAGCCACCAGAGGGCGCTGTTTCACCAGCAACAGGAAACAGCTCCCCCTGGTGGAGAAACTGGAGCGGTACAAGATGTTCTCAAAGAGAGAAAACCCTTTAAAGTCACTTTAAATGTTCCGTATTTAAACAATCTGACATTATTATTAATGTGTTCATGTTAAATGTTACTGTTCATGTGTTCACACTCACTAAATCACCGCTAAGTGATAAAAATAACCCTGAAACTAGCAGACAGTAATGAACCAACAGCAGCTGTAACTCAGGGTTTTTTTTATGGCGACGCGCTGCAAAAAATATGATTCATGTTCTTTAACGAGTTTAAATTTAACTGAAATCTAGAAGATGCTTTGCTTTAAAGATGCTGACTAAAAAATAAATCTTACAAAATAAAGTGAAAGATGTGACGGTTTAAGTTCAGGGGAAAAAAGAAATTCGATAAATCATTTAACCTAAAAAATATTTAAACTTTTGTAGTTTCATTCAGGAGCCAGAAGTAAACAACAACAAATAAACATCTGCCTTTAAAAACAGGTTTCTGTGTAGAAGTTAGTTCTAAAATAAACGTCTATTCCTTTGAGCCACAGCAACGACCTCTAGCGGACGCACGTTTGACCTTCGTTTCTTTTCTTTAGACGAGCCAGTTTGATTGACAGGTCTGACCTCTGCAGAGGTCACGTCTGACCTCTGCAGAGGTCACGTCTGACCTTTGCAGAGGTCACGTCTGACCTTTGCAGGTGTGCAGGTCGAGCTGCTGCGGGCAGTCGCTGCAGCGCACCGCGCAGCACCAGTGGAACTTGCACTCGCACTTCGTCGTCCGGCTGACGCGCGACGTGTCGTAGCCGCGGCCGCAGCACATGACCTCACAGCCGTCCACGCCGCGCGACGTCCGGTTGCAGACGCGCCCGCCCGTCCCCATCGAGCCTGAGGGGGGAGGAGAGAGAGAGAAATGTTAATTGTTTTGCTAATTTTAGTCCAGAAGTAAAATAAGACATTTATCTAAAAGAAAGTAAACATTATTGTACAGAAAACAACACAACTCTATATATATCTATATATCTCTATATATATAATTTTTATAATTTATATATATATATAATTTATATGTATATATATATTATTTATTTAGATATATATATATATATTATTTATTTAGATATATATATATATATATATATATATATATATATATATTATATGTATATTATATATATATATATTA
>NW_027176218.1:457500-462500 GCF_023055335.1 Clinocottus analis | reverse complement strand
TTCTTTGTCCGATAACGTAACTTTGAGGAAGAGGAGAAGGAGGTGGAGGAGGAGGAGGAGGAAGAGGAGAAGGAGGTGGAGGATGAGGAGGAGGAGGAGGAAGAGGAGGAACCGTCCTGTGTGTAATTGTTTGAAATTAGCCCGCTGACGTTGACATCAGGAGCTTCTCCGGCTGCAGTAATGCTGCTCGACACGGACGAGGCCCGGCTGGGAGGTCCGAATACCACACGGCCGATTAGAGAACCCCCACCTCCTCCTCTTCCTCCTCCTCCTCCTCCCTCCTCCTCCTCCTCCTCCTCCTCCTCTTCCTCCTCCTCTTCCTCCTCTACGACATGAAACGGACTAAGTCGAAGGATCCGCCTCGCGGGTTAAATCTCGAGGGCATGAGAGAGGAACACCAGAGTCCTGCTGATCCTCCACCGGCAAGAAAACATAGATTATGTCTCTGGAGGAGAGACTAGTCCTCAGAGGAGAGACTAGTCCTCAGAGGAGGAGAGACTAGTCCTCAGAGGAGAAACTAGTCCTCAGAGGAGAGACTAGTCCTCAGAGGAGAAACTAGTCCTCAGAGGAGAGACTAGTCCTCAGAGGAGAAACTAGTCCTCAGAGGAGAAACTAGTCCTCAGAGGAGAGACTAGTCCTCAGAGGAGAGACTAGTCCTCAGAGGAGGAGAGACTAGTCCTCAGAGGAGAAACTAGTCCTCAGAGGAGAGACTAGTCCTCAGAGGAGAAACTAGTCCTCAGAGGAGAAACTAGTCCTCAGAGGAGAGACTAGTCCTCAGAGGAGGAGAAACTAGTCCTCAGAGGAGAGACTAGTCCTCAGAGGAGGAGAGACTAGTCCTCAGAGGAGAGACTAGTCCTCAGAGGAGAGACTAGTCCTCAGAGGAGAAACTAGTCCTCAGAGGAGAGACTAGTCCTCAGAGGAGGAGAGACTAGTCCTCAGAGGAGAGACTAGTCCTCAGAGGAGGGACTAGTCCTCAGAGGAGGGACTAGTCCTCAGAGGAGAGACTAGTCCTCAGAGGAGAGACTAGTCCTCAGAGGAGAGACTAGTCCTCAGAGGAGAGACTAGTCCTCAGAGGAGAAACTAGTCCTCAGAGGAGAGACTAGTCCTCATCTATAAAATCTTTGCTTTCAAAAACTCCAAAGACACAAAATCTAAATCAAGAGAAAAAACTGGAAGGTATTTTTTACTTCTCATGATATTCACAGAGTACTTTTACTTGATAAATTACTTTGCAACGTACATCAATAATCTAAATCGTCGCTAATTCTGATAAATGTCATTTTCATTTTTAATTTGAAGTACAAACTGTGATCAAAATGTTTTTACGTCGTTTCAGACGAGAAAATATAAAATCTGTAATATTTGACAAGTAGATACAGACGACTTCAGCGTGGTTACGTTACTGCAAGTACTGCGTTATGAGGTACAAATACTTCCACGACTAACAAGTGTTGCACTCTGCAGCATGGGAAGAAATAGTGGTGCGAAAAAATGAAAAATAAAACAGTTGCAGATCAATTTTTCTGCCGTTAACAAATCTTTTCAGCACTAAACACACACACACACACACACACACACACACACACACACACACACACACACACAGAAGGAGAAACCAGTCGGCTGCACCGAGGTGATAAATCTACAATTGTAAAGTGAGCCGCGGTGTGGAATGTGATGCGATCGACCTTCTGTGGAGAGGAGGAGGAGGAAGGAGGAGAAGAAGGGAGGAGGAGAAGAAAGGAGAAGAAAGGAGGAAGAGAGGAGGAAGAGAGGAGGAGGAGAAGAAAGGAGGACACATGTCGGAGGGAACTATCAGATTCCCAGAAAGCCGCCGTGTCGCAGTAAATCAACGCGTTTGGAAAAAAGAGACAACCGGTTGTTTGGATTCTGTCGGCGTTAAATTGAGACAACATGTTTGTTGCCGCTAACCGCTAACGGTTAGCTAACCGTTAGCGGTTAGCGGAGAGCGCGCCGCGACGCTGGAGATCCCGCGGGGAAAAGAGAAAAAGAAAAAAGGTGCCAGAAGCAACACAACGACCTGGAAACACAATCCAGCAGAAACCAGACAAGACAACTTTCTATTCCTGGAGCCGTTTGAGGTCCCTGAAGGCATCGCGACTGAGTGATCTCTCTCTCAAGACCCTCCAGAGACGATAACGGATTATTTAACGACTGTTTTAAAAGCGATGCGTCGGATTTGCCGCCATCTAGCGGTGGCGTCGCAGATTACAACCAAATGAAACTTCTCTGGTGAACAAACCTCCCGTCTGCAGGAGACAACTCTCTGAAGGGTTAAAGTAACTCCTGACGCCCTCGTGTGGCCTCCTGCGTCGTGATCACATGGATCATTTACTCGACTAGGTTTCATCAGATCTGCTCGTTATGATTAGAGCCTCTCCCAATGGGACACGCCGGCCCTTTAAGACGACGTAACGTCCATTGGAGGATAACATGCAGACAGCAGTGAGGCAGGTGTCTATAAGGGTAAGTTTGTGTCTTTTTTACCTGAGCAATTTCTAATTTGTAAGCAAATTATCTCCAAATCTTTGCTTTCAATTTAAAAAAATGCTCTAAAATAAAAATAAAAAATAAGCTAAAAAAAACTCACAACTAAAATTTGCTATCAAAAAGAAAATTTTCTCTAAAAAAAATGCTCTAAAAAAAACAAACACTATCAAAACTAAAATTTGCTTTAAAAAAAAATTGCTCTAAAAAAAAAAAAAAAAATTTGCTCTCCCAAAAAAAGTGCTCAAAAAAACCCAAAATGCTCTCAAAACAATACACACTCTCAAACAAAAAAAAATGCTCTCAAACCTAATATTTGCTCTAAAAAAAAGAAATGCTCTAAAACTCTTTTTTAGAGCAAAGATTTGGAGATAATTTACTTACAGACAAGAAGTTTGCTCGGGTAAAAAAGACACAAATCTACCTTCACAGCTATCACAGACGTGAACTTTAAGAGCTCCGATTGATCCCGGTTAAACTCCCTGTGAGGCTCGGTGACTTGCTCAAGGACACTTCAGCCGGTAGTGATTTGTACATTTCATCCTCCTCCTGCACTCACTGCGCAGCAGCAGGCGTCCGAACAGGTTGTGGTCTCTGGCCGTGGTGTTGCAGTTCCAGCGGTGGTTGCGGAACTGGTGCTGGCACTCGGAGATCCAGTCCTTCATGCCGGCCCCGATGGCCTGCATCACCTTGGGGTGCTGGCGGCACAGCTGCCGCTGCTTGTTCACCAGGCCGGGGATGTTGTCGCACATCACCTGCGAGCCCAGCGTGCCCATGTACCTGCATGAAGGAGGGAGGGAGGGAGAGCTCTTTTAATCGCGTTCATCAAAAGAGGGAAAGAAGTGTGAGATGAGTTAAGGATCTAAAAGAGAGGATAGAACATGTTGGAGGAGAAGAAAAGGGAGTGAGGCGATAATGAAAGGTGTCTCCTTGAGCAACTTTGTGTTGAAATCACTGCTCACAAGTCCACACTCCCATGTGATGAAAGACCTGCAGGGATCTCCTCGAGAAAGAACAGAGCAGCCAGAGGATGGGGGGAAGAAAAGGAGAAGAAATGAAGGGAAAGGATTCTGTGCAAACAGCCCCTCATATCAGAAGTGTGAAGTCACGGAAAGACAGCAAATAAAGAGGAATTAAATGATATCAAGTGACTTTATCCTGGAAACGCATCTGTCTAAATGTTTTCTCTCACTTAATAAAGACTTTATGGACTACGTATTAAAACATAAGAGTCAAAAAAGAAGAGGGGAACAAGATAACGTCATGCACATATCCCATTGACGCATTTTGCGTAAAAACGTGTAAAACAGAGACATGCCTCACGCGTCTTTCTGCAGGTTGCGTTCAAGATGTACAACAAAAAGAGAGGAAAAAAAAAGAAAAACTCACGGTACTCACCACCAGGACGCATCGACCTCGGCCGTCAGCCAGCAGATTGCTACGGATAAATAAAAACATATTCCACTCGGCGATAAGTTCATATTAAGCAAACGTCGGCGCTGTTACGGCGTCTGGAGCATTCCCACGAACGAAACACACAATTATAAAACATTTAGGGGAGAAGTCACAACTTGTTGAATCTCCAGAGAAAGAAGAAGAAAAAAAGAAAAAACTGAAATCACGCTTGGATTAAAACATGTGTCATCACACAGGCGGAGGACGGAGGTCTGCGCGTAAAAGCCATGGAGACGTTTTGTGCCGCCGAGAGAGAAGGAAAAAAAAAGAAGTGAAGCTCTTAATAGTCTGGCAAATATTTTCAGTGGAGATGATGTGCTATCGGGTTTAAATTGCTTTACACGAGGGGGTGGAGGTGGAGGTGGAGGTGGTGGGTGGAGGTGGAGGGTGCCGTCTCAGGAATGAGGTGAAGAAATGAGATGTCTGAGAGTATCTGTTCGGGCTGGTTTGACACCAGACAGCTCTGGCGCGCGTCCAGACCGGAGCGCCGCAGAGACCTGGTCCACGCGGGATGGGAGGGGGGGGGGGGGGGCTTCACTCCCAAAACTGGGGAGAGGAGCACGCGCTCAGCCAATGTCAGCCACACACACACACACACACACACATCGGCGAAGATGGTGACAGAATGGAGCAAGCGGATAAGATGAAGCACCCTTTTACGCACAATTTATCTCGAGGGATCCGCATCTTTTTACGCACAAGACGTGTTTAAAAGGACTTGAATTATGAATAAGAAGTCATCAAACTAAACAACCGCGTGTCATAATCACGTGTCTGTTTTAAACACAGCTTGTGGGAACTCAAACTATCTCGTTTCGTATCATATTCGTTCACTTTCTTTGCGCATTTACCATTTTTTCGTTGTCATTTACCCAAGTGACGCACGATTGCCGCGTATTTCTGATCTCCAAAGCATGACGCATGGTTGTTTTACTGCCTCACACAAACCATCACTAATAACTCAGGAATGATGGGGGGAATTACTCACCGGCTCTCCCAAAGCAGCACCTCAAGGTGACGTGTCCATTTCGATTGGA
>NW_027176218.1:450000-452500 GCF_023055335.1 Clinocottus analis | reverse complement strand
CCAAATTTCCAAGACTTCTAACAAAAATTTCCAGGATTCCAAACCAAATTTCCAGGACTCCAAACCAAATTTCCAGGACCCCAAACCAAATTTCCAGGACCTCAAACCAAATTTCCAGGACCCCAAACCAAATTTCCAGGACTCCAAACAACATTTTCAGGAATTTTAAATGACTTCAAACTAAAAAATAAACATTTATATAGATGCCTGAATGTATGCTGCTGATATTTTGAGCCTCTTTCTTTTAAAAGCTGATTCATTATTTATAACTCAGCGTGAATGAACGTCATGAACACATGAACATAACACATTTACATCATACATTGCAGCACTTCATTCTTTTGTTAATGCAACAAAAGTGCAGGAATCAGTTCCACCAAATTGTGAAAACGCGCACAACTTCTGCACAACCAAAAGGTGATGTCATCCATCGTGCAATAAAACGCTGTCGCAGCTTTTATAAAAAAGGCGGCGGCGGCCGGCGAGCCCAGAGAAGGAAACAAGACGAAGCCTGCTGAAGATGCTCGGCGCTGACGGGGCAGACAGATTAATCGCTCGGACCCGAAACTCTGTGTTAACATTCTCCAAAACGTAGCAGGTGGCCTCTTCCTCCCTCCTCCTCCTCCTCTTCCTCCCCCAGTCATTCATCACCCTCTCTCTTCCCATCCCCTGGTCCGCCGGGATATTGATAGCTCTTATCTTAATGGTACATTTCCCCCCCGGCGAGGAGGAGGAGGAGGAGGACGGCGGGCCAGCCGCTCCGGCCGTCCTCGCACTCTGTCAGAGGGCCGAGTAAACACTGTCTGCGGCGCCGCCTCCCCTCCGCCCGCTGTTAGTTTATCTAGGCAGCAGAGTGATGGCGGGCCCCCGGCGGGCGGAGGGAGCGCCGCGGCGCCTGCAGGACGTCGTGGAGGCGACGTGGGAACGCTGGCCGAGGCACGCCGCTCCGTATGGGAGCATCTTTCTGTCTGTCTGTCTACAAAGCTGCTTCTTTTCTCAGGGCACGGTGCCTTGCTCAGTGGCAGCCGCCCAGGGGAGAGTGATGCACGTTTACTTTCACACACACACACACAGGCCATGTGTCAGTGACGACTCTCAAGCTTCTTTTTGGAGGGTCGGACACGATCATTCTTTGATTTTAGGGACTGAGTATTTGTAATTTTTATTATTTGCTTTCACATAAAAAGAGAAAAAGAAAGCGCGTTCATTCTTCGAGAAGGACATTAAAAAGATAGCAAAACATTTCACCCCAAATAAAATCAACAAAAGCACTGATTTAACTTCTCAAGATAAGATTCTTCGGTGTATTTTCATTGTTAAAACGAAGATTATATAAACAGTTCACCGCTCTTTAGCTACGTCTTTAGCTTCAGGCTTTTTTTGGGGGGTTTGCATACTTTGGATTTGACGCGCTGAAGTTCCCAAAGTGCAGTTTAAAGTGACATTTTAACAAAGATTGTACAGATGTGTCCGTTTCTACACATCCAGGTTCATCATAGCCGTCAATAAAATCTATTTCTGACGGCGTTAGTGCGCCACGTTCGCTCCAGACCTTCATTTCTTTTCCCCCCCTCGCAGGTGGAAGACACATATTTCAACTGTTTCAAGGATCCCTCTCATTAAGCCTCCCTCTTCTTCTCACCTTACAAATCATTACGGCTCCGCTTTAAACCATTAGGACGCGGCTCGGGGGGGCACGGCTTCCAGCGGAGGAGGACAGGCGGAGCATTACGGGGAGATGGAGGAGGGCTGGAGGCGGGGGAGGGGTCGGAGGTGTGCGGCTGACGAGTGTTTAACTTCTCGCTGCTGTCGTCGACTTCGTCTTTGGCTTTGCGCTGAGTGTTTGTGGAATACTTTGCTTTTTTGCTTTTGCAGCTGCCAGGTTATCTCCATCTTACTTCCAGCAGACCGAGAGTCTCAAACACCTTTTGACAAAGTGTCTGTCAGACACCACGAGACACAACCTTTTCTTTTTTCTTTTTGGTGATGCTCAGGCTGAGAACGAGGCCTCCGATCAGATTATTAGTCCTGAATCCCTTCAGAGAGACGGATCATAAAAGTCTGGATCGTATCTGGGTTGTGGGCCTAAGGAAGCCCATTTATGCCCAAAAACAAACAAAAAAGAAGTTATAATTGAGATAAAAAGTCAAAATTATGAGATATTCAATGGAAATGGGCTTCCATATGAGCACATAAGAAAAAAAGGGGAGGAAATGTAACTTAAAATCCCTGATAATGCTTTTTTGTTGCAAAACTAATTGCACATAATCGATGATCCGCAATGATCGATACAGATCTTTACTCGTTTTGCTTTGTTAAAGCTATGTATAATATATATGTATACATAATATAATGAGGCTATATTAAATATATAATATCCAAAAAATGTCCCAAAAAATCATGTCGACAGTTTGAAACATTAAAAAATCTAAATGTTATCCTTTTACTTTCTATAGGGATTCAATCCATGAAACCACATCATTATATGTATTTATAAATA
>NW_027176218.1:415000-445000 GCF_023055335.1 Clinocottus analis | reverse complement strand
CCGTCTCTCTGGAATCGAACCGACGCACCGTGAAGCCGCTGCCGTCCTGCGCGTTGACCTCCGCCCCGTGGGACACCAGCAGGTTGATGATCTTGCTGTAGCCGTCGCGCGCCGCCAGCATCAGGCAGGTCATCTGAGACCTGGAGGGTCGGAGAGGAGGAGGAAGATGGGTGAGACGATGGTGATGAAGGTACAGAGGAACCACCAGGGGGCAGCACACGTCACGTTATAGGAAGCCGTTGACTTTGATTCCCTTGTGAAGCTTTTGAGTATCTAATAAACCCTGCGGGCTTGTGATGTCGCTCAAGGTGCAGAAACAATGCATGTTTTAATAATATAAAGTTTTCATATTGCACCTTTAAAACAGAGTTTACAGACAGACAAAGCAGCAAAATCAAGGCAATAAAACTCAGTGAGGCCCCGATGAAACATAAACTATGAAAAGAAATAATTTAGTAAAGTTCATTATTCTCTGTTTTACTTTTTCTTTGTCTTCTAAATTGAGTATCTTTGAGTGTCTTTGTTGACCATTTTCTTACCACTTCAACACACCTTGATGTTTGTGTTTCATGCAGCGCATTCACACACAAATATATTTAGAATAAATACTTTTACGATATCCAGGCCTATATGTTTATATCATAATTTAGAAATACCTCTTTGAGTGGAGTCTCCTGAATTTGCACCCAAAATGGTATCAACTTGAATTTTTACCTACCTACCTACCTACCGTAAGTAAGTAAGTAAGTAAGTAAGTAAGTAAGTAAGTAAGTAAGTAAGTAAGTAAGTAAGTAAGTAAGTAAGTAAGTAAGTAAGTAAGTAAGTAAGTGTAATTTTCACAGCAGATTGTCACAGGATTATAAGAGACAAAACTTTACGACCGTGTTTACATTTCCTGAGCGTTCCTTCAAGCACAACACAGATAGCCAGATGGCTGCTGGGTAATCTGCTGCCTCGGGGACAGACAGAGCCTCCTGTACGCCCTGGCCAGCGTTTATCACGTCCTTCAACAGCCAACGAAACGACACGTGGGATGAAACCCTGGTTTTAACCACTTTGACCTTCCTCACCAGTCGTCCGTCCTCATGTGTCTGATACCAGGACCGAGTGTGTAAACGCTGCGGCTCGTCAGTATCTTATCACCTCCGACTCAAACACGGCGGCTGAGAAAGAAAGAAAGTGTTTGCGTGTGCGTGAGAGACAGAGAGCGGCAAGAGGAAGTATTTAAAAAGAGGGACGATCCATAATTTATATGGACACAAACAATATGTGAACGTATCGGTTTTGACAGCTCTTTTGATCAACACAGATGAAGCTCCTAAATCAGAGGAAATGTTTCTGAGAACGGCTTGAAAGCGACAGTAGAAGTAGAACAATGGAGGAAAGCTGAGATAGAAGCAAGCTCACATTGTACAGAGACAACAATGTCCATAAACAATAACTACACACATGATAACACAATAATATAATGTTCTCTAGGTCTGAGGCGTTGTGCACCCATTGCAGAGGTAATCCTAGTTTTCAACTAGTAGTTTTCCACTAGGATTACCAGACATGTACAATAGTCGCGCACAAACACCGTGAGGCTGCTGCCGGACCAAAAACAAGCCATGAAAATAAAGTTCTGCGCAGTGTAGCACCCTTAGGTGATGTTTGGAGCAAGCGACGCACTACAACTACAGCCGTGCAGAAGGTGCAACTCCATGCTGTTGTCCTGTCAGACTACGCAACTTCATCCCTGCAGAGATGCGATCATCATTAAGTTTAGAGCTTTAAAATAAAAACAAAAAAAAAGGTGAAAGATAATTCAAAAAGGGATATTTGCAATATTATATAACAACAAATATATTCTGATGAAAGTACGCCTTTCAAAAATGACATTTCATGCATTTCAGATCATTTGCGATCACATCTTTGTGCAAATTCAATGAATTGAACACTTCAAAAAAGGCACGGATCCTGTAAATCCAGGAAGCAGACACATTGCCTATTGTTTTGTGTTGCTTTGTCACTCTGAGTGGACGCGCTGGTGCGTCAGCGTTCTCGCGTCTGCACCAGAAGTGTTGACTTTTGTCCCAATAAATTAACTTGCACTGACAAGAGAATCTGAACCGACACTACGCTTTAAAGAATTACAAGACATCCAAAAGTTAATGTTCACACCAAGACAAACAAAGGAGGCAACGTCTGTGACGCGAACGACAACTAATTTATTGGCCGTCAGTCGATTCCTCTCGCCGAGCGAGTCAGCTGGTTGGTGCGTTTTCTGCTTCCTTGTCCTGCAACGCTGCATTTTCCCAACAGAGGTTACGCTGTGAGACGAGTCCCAAGGTCACTCTCATGCTATTTCAGTGTGTGTGTGTGTGTGTGTGTGTGTCTGAGCGAGTGTCCTTCAGACTGTGGGATTTGGCCAGGCCCCAAGCCGACTGATAGCTGATCGATACGCAGACAATTCAGAGTAAACAAAGTTCCTGACATCGGGAAGAGGAATGACTTCCAGAAACCGCCGAGTCACCGTGCCAAAGCAAAACCATAAGCACGCTTCTTTAACACGCTACATATAATTAGTCTTCTATCGGTGTTAAAATAACCAGAAAATGTGCTGATCCAGTGAATGCCGAGTAAAACACAGATCCTGTGAATCCACAAAGCGCTCCTATTGGTTTATAAATTGTATTACAGCATCGCGTTCAACGCTAGCTTGTTCTTAACGTCACGATCTAAATCATATTCATAACGAGGGTTCGAAGCTTCAATCACAACGCTGATAGAAGATGGATGTAATCATTTCATCATAAGTCACAATGTAATAGACGGCTTCCATCCATATCCGTTGGAGTCTGCCGATCGGCTCGGGCGTGTCTGTGATCGACATGGATTCTTTTGCGGGAACTATCTAGTAAAACTATTTAAACAAAAAGGGGAAAGTCCACGTCAATTATTTTGTGAATGAAGACAAAACCTTCTGACTACGAGCCGACGAAGCTCTGCGCTTATCAGTCAAATTCCAAGTCTTAAAAGTCCAGAGCTGAGTGTGTGTGTGTGTGTGTGTGTGTATGTGTGTGTGTGTGGTCCTGACTCATCGTTTCCATTACTATTTGGAGACGGTGGGGGGGGGGGGGGGAACAGAAATGACACAGCTGCTGCATCAATGGGTCTTGATATCCCTATTATCAAAAGAATGGGACCTTTTTTCACATCCTGAAAACCCGAAAGCTGAAATTATTGTTGAGGAGCGCGATCAGCTCGGTGCAGCGAAGGTGAAGCGCGGAGCCGGTGGAGCCGACATCGTGCTCCTGCAGGACGTTGAGAGACGACAAGAGGCGGCTTGTTTACACGGCAGCGGCGGGATGAGCAGCTGGTGTTGATCATTGGTTTGATATTCAGACGTAAGAGGTGATGAGGTGGAGGAGGAGGTTTACACTCTGCACCCACAGGAACTTCATCCTCCTCCCCAACCGCCTCCTCCGCCTTCTCCTCCTCTGCATCTTGTTCCCTTTTTGCTTCAAACATTTTCTCTGGGAAGGAACCAATCAATGTCGCACAGCTCCACCAGCATTGACGGAGGCCGTGTCCTCTCTTTGACGCGGCAAAAATCCACAGATGTCGACGGAGGGGTAAAAAAAGTGCTGCATTCTTTTCCACGAGATGGAATTTGTTGCGTTCCTCACCAGGAAAAGGAGTCCGATGTTTTATTGTTTTATCCACTGGTTGCACCGGCCGATGGAGCCCAAAGTACCGATTTATAAATCGTAAAATAGCAAATCGAAAAGCAATAGAAACCTTGAGTTTAAGGTTATCCGTCAACGTGGTTGTTTCTGACGCTTTCGACAGTTGAAGCGGTGAAATAAACATTCATGACGCTGTTGAAAGTCAAATGTTTTCACCCCGACAGTGTGTGAACATCACTAATGCATCAAATATCACAAATGTAAGGGCACATGTGGCCGTCTCTTTTCTTTAAATGTTTAAAGTGGTTGTCAAAAGGCCAAGAATTGGTCGACAATTTCTCTAAATTACAGTGGCAACACCAAAAGTTGTGTGGACTTAACAAACGGATGCTTGAATTGACTCATTTGGGGGGGGGGGGGGGATTTGATGCAGATAAAGACGGACATCTTTTCTTTGAGCAGATGAATTTCAGGATTATCGTTAAAAAGGATGTGGAAAGACAGTATAGACTTTTTACAATCAAATAAAAACATAAATAACTCCACGAGGTCGGTTCCATAAGTGGAAAAGAAGAAGATAAAGAATCAGACAAGTGATTCAGATCTGATAAAATGTCATTTTTCTCTCTGTAAAAGGGTTTCTATCTATTTTTTGGGGGAGTTTTTCCTGATCCGGTGACAGAGATCGCTAATGCGGACGTGGCAAACTGTCAAATAACATTTAGATTTAACGTTATTACATTTCAACAACAAAAAAAGCCAAATCATTACAAGTTTTTTTAAAGACATTTCAACACAATTGTCCGGTTCTGTACCCTTTTGACCTAGAAATGACCAAAACCATTCGGACTGGATTGCATCCAAGTAAGAAGAGAAAAAAAAGCTCCTAAAATCCTCCTGCACGCCCGTTACACTGTGTGTTTGTTTGTGTGTCTGTCTGATACCCGTCTGTACATGCACATGCCAAAACAGGACATTCCAAACAAAAACGCACAAACATACACACACAGACACACACACTGTATGCAGCGCTGCGGCGCATGATGCTAACACATGGCAGCTAACGAGAACCATCAAAGGAAATCCGATCCGGCACCTCCGTTTAGTTTTTTCCCTTCTCTCCTCTGTTCACGTCCCGTGTGGAGTGTTTTCACTTGGCCTGCATCAATAAGGCTGCGACAGTGCGTACTGAGCTGGAAACGCTGTAAACATTTTGACCTGAAACACATCTGCACCCCCCTCCTCTTCTTCCTCATTCTCCTCCTCCTCACCTGTCCTCCATGTTGGGATCGGCGTTCCTGGACAGCAGGATCTCCACGCAGCGAGCGATTTTGTCTTCAGTGTCAGACGCAGTGCAGCTGGCCATGAGCACCGTCCAGTGGTCTGTGAACGAGAGCACGTCCAGGAGTTAAGATAAATTATATTTACTGGTGTCAAGATGAAACAAGAGGGGGGGAAAGTATTTTTAAGCCTTTTAGTGCACTTCCTCGGTCATGTTGTGCACCTGTTTAACAATTTATCTTTGTGTTTTTATGACAACATCCGATCATCTTTCCTTCCTATCAATTTATCTGCAGCTTTAAGCACCAAAGCAGGTGTGTAGCGCCGTATTGCGCACAACTCTAATCATAACTTATTTTAGGTTCATTATGAAACTGCGTCGAGTCGCATTTGACGATGTAAATTTGGTCGAGGTCGTCGCTGAAACTTTCTGCAAGTCGGTCTGAGTGAACCAAAGAGGAACGAATAGTCAAATCTTCCAATTGAACAGCAAAAAAAGTTCCTGTTCTTCCCCCTACAGCGCAATGAAGTCACACATCGTGCTGTAATAAGGGAAAGAACATGAATAAACCTAGTGATGGAGATGGATAGCCATTTATCTGGCATCAGGAAGTGTGGCGGCCTTTATGGCCCCCGAGTGAGCTTCCTTATCTCGCGCTGATAACGCCGGTCTGAGACCCGCAGCGACGCACAACAACCGAGTCTCCGACCCGTGTGTATCGCAGCATCTAAAAGTGTGTGTTTGTGTGTGTGCATACCTGGGCCACTACATCTGCATGTGGGTTCCTGTGGCTGTGCATGTTTGGCTCTATATCTGTGTGCAAGTGTGTGTGTTTATACTACGTCTGTATCTGTGTGTGTGGGGGGTGTAAATCAGACGGCCTGCTTTTGCGTCGACAAAGAAGTGGAGTAAATAAATCTGGGAGTTGGTGGCGGCGGCGCGCTGACCGTCATCAACCCGCTCGCGCATTCCTCCGCTCGGCCTCCGCCACCGGGACGCGACCACACGTCATCCCTCCGCTTGATTGTTTCCTTCGCTTGCCCTCGAGCATCAGATGCCAGGACCATGTGAAATCAGTCACACACACAATTTAACTCGACATTCTGGACCGAGAAGTAATTGACATCAGATATCAAGAGCATGACGGGGGGTGGGGCGGTCACAGGAGGGCTTCTAACGGATCCCCCGGGGGAAATTAGGAATGCAGTTGTCTCAGAATAACTTCCTGTGCGTCATTTAAATTGTTATTTACCTTTTTACCTGTATTAGTCACGGTGAGCAACAACTAATCCGTGTTAAACTGGACAAGAAGAAGAAGGCTCCATTCAGCTACATTATGATGCGTTCAGGCTCTGCTCAGCGAAAAAAAGATTAGAACCGTGACCGTGATGCGTTTGCATGTAATCTTATAAAAATTAGTTTTGGAGGGAAACTTGAAAGAAAACATGGTTGAAATGTATGGAAGCCAATATCCGCCACACACACATAAAAAAAAAGGAAAAAAAAAAAAAAATGGACCGAAAGAAATTTTCAAAAAAAAATGAGGACCAAAAAAAAAAAAAAAAAAGGAGGATCCAAAAATATATAAATATAAAATTAGGACCAAAAAATGAAAATTAGGAACAAAAAAAAAAAAGAGGACAATACATTTATTTATTTTTAAATCTACTTTTTTCAAGTCAAGGAAAGGAAGAAAAAAAATAGAAATAAAAAAAAAAAGTTGATTAAATTTTTTTTTTGGTCATAATTTTTTTAGGGTCCCAATTTTTTTTGTCTTCTTCTTCTTCTTCTTCTTCTTAGGGATCTGTAACAGCCCTTTTTCCTGCAGGATTTATGTGTTTTTTTTCACATGTACAGAACTGCAGACCTCTAAACGCGGAAGACTTCTTCCTCCAATGCTTATTTTACCCGGACTGACCTCCATCCAGCAGATGCCTTTAATTCATCTTGGGTGCAGTGTGCATGAACTAAAAAAAAACAACTCACGGGATCGGCGGTGTGTTTTCTGAAAGAGTTTCCTCTTTGGCGTCATCGCCATTAAGTAATGTCAGATGAAGCGTGTTGGAGCGCCGGCCCACGATTGGTCGCCGGGTCTTTGGCTGCGGCAGGTGAGGAAATTGAAAAAAGCTGCCACAGGGGGAAAGGAGAGCGGGACGCCAACGCGACGGGAGGATGATGTACGGCTGTTTGACATCCAG
The DNA here is from genome assembly GCF_023055335.1 of Clinocottus analis. Classification (NCBI taxonomy): domain Eukaryota; kingdom Metazoa; phylum Chordata; class Actinopteri; order Perciformes; family Cottidae; genus Clinocottus; species Clinocottus analis. The sequence goes on along the minus strand of NW_027176218.1, from coordinate 437,849 downwards.
GCCTGGAAGCCAGCAGTGTGACGGTGTTGTCTCATCAAACCTAAATTAGCTTGATTTTTTTTTAAACTATAAAACAAATAAAAGCAACGGAAACCCGTCTTTATTTGAATAAAAGCCATTTCTGGAGAGGGACATTTTTCTTTCCTCAGAACCTCGGTGAGAACGGAGGTCTGGTTGGACAAGTTGACCCCCATCAAATGAAGTGATTCAAGTTATTCTGACCTTTGCTGAAGTTGGCACCGGCCCCTCTGTCCAGCAGCAGCTTGACCAGGTCGTAATTAGCCACACTGACGGCACACATCAGAGGAGTCCAGCCGAAGGCCAGCCTGGTCTCCACGTCCATGCCTGTCCACACCAAACGGAGCCGATCAAGGGAGGCAATAAAATGATTACAAAAAAAAAAAAAAGGTGAATCCGTGCTAAATGCCCTCCAGCGCACACACACACACACACACACACACACACACACACACACGCACGCACACACAAAACAAGATGGTGTTTGTTTGTTTTGCGTAAATTGTTGTTATACTTATCCCACTAGATTTCTGCATATCACTTTCCGGCATAACTGTCAACATCAGCTGCTCGACACATGTTTGATAATTTAAGGCCTTAACATCCTTTTCCACCATGCTCCCCTTTAAGAGGCAGTCATGTGACAGTTAGAGAGATATTAGACGGGTTATTATTTTGTAGTATTATTACATAGATCTGCATAAAGTCCCCAGAAGAATGTGCTTTTTGGGAATTTGGGAAGCCATGAAAATGACAATATTGAGAGTAGAGTATTCATTTGTCATTCATTTGTCTTGGATATATTTTTTCATCTTAGTAATTTTGATTTCATATTTAAACAAATTCATCCAAATGAAAGCATCAAGAGTTCAGGGTTTCAGGTCAAACTATTTAGTTTTGCCCTGTGAAAAGAGGCAGACATTGCAGATCTTTTCATGACTCGTAGGACGAATCTGAATAATTTAAGTACAAACAACTTTTTCCATGTACTGGAGAATAAAACTCTAAATTAGAGGACATTGGTGAACGCTGAAAAGATTAGTTTAAACCGTGCGTACACGCCACATATGAACCAAATCCTTTTGTAATGTTTTTTCTTGCATGAGCTACAAAATGGTTTGATTGCCATTTAAAGCTTCGATGCATGAAGCAATAGAAGTGATGAGAAAACTGAGCTAAAGAGAACACGTGCCCACAGAGTCACGACAGTCAATGGTAAAGTGTCAGACAGAAAGATGAAGAGAGTACTTGCCATTGTCCAACAGCTGTTCAACAGTCCCAACGTCTCCTTTATTGATGGCTCTTTTCAACAATGACTCATTATCTTGTGCTTGTGGCACAGAGTCATCCTCATCCTGGGATAGGGGTGGGAGATCAAGATGAATTCGCAAAAACAAAAAGCTAAATTAAAATAACAATAAGATTAACATGGATACTTTTCCACTTGCATGTGTAAGGATACAGACATATTTAAACACGGTAGTGAGCAGCTCTTTCCCATAATATTGGATAATAATATTGTAACAATGCCGTTAGGTGTCAGTAGCATTGACAGGTGACTGAATGTGTTAGGTGCCTTTACACTGTTTGTTTGGTTACATCTTTGCACTATTGTTTTGTTAGTTAATTTATTATTATACTCTTTTTTGCATATATTGTGCATTTTTATATTAAATATTGCTTTACTTGCATAGATAAATGCTTCCGTTACAAGACCGATTGAAGAATGATTAATAAAATAACTTGTTTCAGTCAACAAACATGTCGATGGATTGTTTACTTTAATAGTGGTAGTAAAAAAAGGTTTCTAAAAAGGTGAAATACCTTTTTTTAATTATTGTTTTTACTACATCTTTAAAATATCATAATTTGTAAAATTTTCCTTTAAATTATTTTTAGCTGTGACGCTTTTATCAACTCTATCTGCAGAGACCATGCTGGTTGGATCCTTTATATTTAGTGTATTCAGTGATAATACATTAATTTGTCACTTCATGCTATTTATATATATTATAAAATAATCTGTTTGGTCATAACAAGTTTATACCTGTTGTTTTTCTTATTCTCTTGTTTCGCCACAAACTAAGAAAAAGAGCCGCGTTTTTGCCATTAAAAAAACCCACAGCTAGCTAGCTTAACTCCCGTTAGCCGCTAACATACTTGCTAGCTTCAAGAAAAAAACAGTTACTGACAATACAAAGACAAAATAAAGGAAGTTTTATGAAGTTACCTTGATGTGGAGAGACTTTTTATCCGAACAGGACCCGATATCCCACTCGTCGTTGCTTGCGTCGCTCTCATATCCAGCTGGGAAGGAGTTGTTCATGAAGCTGCCCATCACTAAGCTAAGCTAACAGTGATTCTGTGGCTACGGCGACGGGCACGTGACGGTGACGTACGCGTCAACGTCAACGGTGACGTACAGCGTCAACGTCAACGTTCACGGCGAAGGCGCCACAGGTGAATCAAGATGCACCTCGGGGCAGCCCGCCGGGGTGGGGTTAGTCGTCCAACCGCGATAATCAAACACATTTTTTTGTTTATGGCCGTAACGCCATTTATTTAAACACAGAGAAAGCCTGAAGGTAGAGGTTTATATGTATGTTAAGCTCAGAGTAATTCGGCCCTGATAATGTTGTATTTGTTTCATTTGTGAATTAGTTTGCTGTGGTTTTCTATTGGTTACAATCCTTTTAACCCAATACCTAACGTTAACGTCGGCGATCCATTTTTGTTTATCTTCGCCCACAGAAGAGCTGTTGGGGTTAAATACCAGCCGAAATTAAAGGGCTTTCTCCAGGAGTCGTACAAAGCCTCAAGTCACGATTTGCGTTATGATTTGCCCCTTATCTTTTAAATTTGAGCAATATGTTAATGGGATCTGGGAAAGTAGAAAGCCCCGGATCCAGCGTGTGTGTTTTCAGAGCAAGTGGCCTTCAGAGCGGTGAGTGTTAGATCGCAGGCATTAGTTTTTCTGTTTATTTTAACTCATAAACATTAATGTATTTTGTTCTGTTTGTTCAAAGGGAACTCTGGAAAAAGCATGAGGGGAACAGGTGAGTGGTTGGGGACTCTTGAACACCTGCAGTCCACCCAAACAGGTATTTTCACTTGTGTGCCTGTTCACTGCTACTTATATAACCGTCTCAGGGCTGCGGGTGTCTACTGTTGCTGATTGTCATCACATGTCCCTCACTTACCTGTTAGTTATGTTGCAACTTGTTCCTTTATTGTCCACATGAGTGTATAGGGGTTTGGTGTCATCGCTTTAACACCCTGCCCAACGTCGTGCTGGATAAGGGAACACACATGCAGCGTGCATTTAACATAACTGAGGAATCAACTGTGTCATGGCTCTTACTGAGGCTCAAAATAAAAGGTACTCTGTACAAACCATAGTTATTTCTAACTGTATGAGCACAACTAACCAAACTGTCATGCTTTGGGAATTAAATCTTTATTTGTTTTCTGGCTGCAGGAGAGGAGAGTGAATGTCCAGCAGAGGTCACTCTCTCAGGCAAAGGGAAGTAAACACTATGTCCCTCTGAAATAGTGACGAGAAGTTCAGCAAAATTGCAAGCAGAAGTCAGGTAATATCTCCTCCTCATCCCCTCAGCGTCATCCCATCACACAGAGATAACCAACAGGTCCAAATATTCTTTTTAAGAAACAGGAAAAAAGAGACCGCTAAATCCATTCAGTCCTGCATTCCCCCTCCTGACCACCAGGGGGCGACTCCTCTGGTTGTATAGAAGTATATGCTTCATGTGTTAGAGCTGCATTCTCTCTCCTGACCACCAGGGCGTGACTCCTCTGGTTGTATAGAAGTCTATGCTTCATGTGTTAAAGCTGCATTCTCTCTCCTGACCACCAGGGGGCGACTCCTCTGGTTGTATAGAAGTCTATATAAGTGACTCTACTTCTCTCTTGATGTATTCCCTCAGTAAACATGAGTTTATGTCTCAATCTCTAGTTTCAAGTCTTCTTCTATACAGCATGATGTTCATTTAGTATATTATGGTCTGTTAGAGTCAAACAGACCATAAAGCAGGGGGCGCTTTAGGGGCGGGGCTACAAGATGATTGACACATTGAACTCTCTTTCATTAAAAAATACTGGATCAACATTTCCTCACATTATACAGTAATTGCTTCTCAAACTGAATCCCGATTGGACCGTCAGCAATGAACTCAACGCGTCCCCTTGCAAGGGAATCAATGTCGGCTTTAATATTCATGTGTCTGACTCTGTAAGTATCTACAGCGCTGAAATCAAAGATAAGATACAGTTTGCCACCAGAAGGCTCTCCGCATCTTCGCCGCGTTATCTCTGTTCCCTGACGGAATGTCTGCAGGTTTTGATCCTCCCTCTGCTGAAACTCTGAGTAATCTGAAACCGATAAATACCAAACGAACCAAACAAAAAAAAAGTTTCAAGTTCCTTTTTTTTTTAAAGATATCCCGGAACTGTTTCTGCTTTTTTTTTGTGAATGATAGTGAGGCAACGGCACGGAGGAAGAAAAAAAAAAGAAGCACAAAAAGTAGTTCCATGAATCAGGGTGGGCCCTCTTTTACAAATTATTGTATTTTTTAGGGGTTGATGAATAACAACAAATAAAAAACAGATATTTGACATGTTTAGTCTGTGTTTAAGTAAATAAATCTTTAGTCCCACCCAGCTGATCTCCAGGTTTCCAGGATAAATGCTCGCTTGAGCTTCATTCACTTCATGAACTTCCTTTTTACTCGCTGCCATTTTCCTCCTTAAAACACTGCATTCTCTCTACTGACCATCAGGGGGCGACTCGTCTGTGTAGAAGTCTATGACAACATAACTTTTCTTCTAAATGATTAAAAGTGGGGAAACAAATATTGGACTCGCAATGGTTATTTCCAGGCCTGGAAAAGTCCTAAAAAAGAAAATTGAAAAAAGTGTAGTAAAAGTCCTGTAAATGTGTTATATTCATGTGTTCATAACGTTCATTCACGCTGAGTTTGAAATAATGAATCTGCTTTTAAAAGAAAGAGGCTCAACATATCAGCAGCATACATACAGGCATCTATATAAATGTTTATTCTTTTAATCAAACTATTGTCTCTCACTCATTTGAGTCATTTAAGGTTTACTGTATGCTTTGAATCCTCATTGTTAGTTTAAATACTACATTTTATCACTTTTTACTGTTCACACACATTCACAATGTCTGCTCATGAACATTTGGTTTAAAGTCATGAAAATATGGTTTCAAGTCCTGGAAATTTGGTTTGAAGTCCTGGAAATATGTTTAAAGTCCTGTAAATGTGGTTTAAAGTCATAGGACTCCATTGGTCAACATGTGTATGAACCCTGAAACAGTCTCTGGATCAATGTCCCGCTGCTGAAAGTGGCCTCGTTGGGATCAGCTGTTTCTTCACCTCCTCAACTTGTTGCCACAATACGCGACCTGAGGCTCGCCGGCGTGGAAATGACGCATGCGTCTCCACCGGTTCAGTTCTTTTTTCTTTTTTTTTGACGAGCCCATAAAGGATGAACTGTCCCCTCTGCTGTCACTCTGAAGGAGAGGAGCAGAGAGAGAGAGAGAGAGAGAGAGATCACCAGTGATTGTGTGATGGGGGAGGGGAGAAAGTCAACCAAACGGTGACATCATATTTACCGGCGGCACAACGTGGATTTAAAACAGGAAAAAAAAAAAAAAAAAAGCAGAGCGCAGCTTCTCTCTCTTAACTGTGGGAACGGAGCCACCCTTGGGGGGGCCGTCAGGGGGAGGAGGAGAGGAGGAAGACAACACAAATGTGAGCGAGCAGACAGACTCAGGTGCACAGGAACCAAACTGGCGGCGCACTTAGGATGCAGAAGTCACCGGTGGAAGATGCCAACTTCCTCTCCAAGTATTTCTTCTGGTAAGACGCGTTTCCTTTGTCAAGCTTCTGTGTCATTATTGGAATGCCACACGTGCTAATTATTCGTTCTGAGCGTGTTTTTGTGTTTATTTTTTAGTCATCAGACACAACTTCTAATGGATGTAAAAGTTTTTCTTCTCGCTGCATGGAGCAGGTGAAACGCCGCGCGAGAGCGCTTCGTGCGAGAAACATTCAAACTAAAATAATACAGATTACTGGGCGGTTTGAAGTGACGCGTTTGTGTCCCGTTTCACTTCATAGAGGAGACACACGACAACGTGTGTCACGCGGAAAGTGCAAGCGAGACGGAGGCTCGTGCGTAAAATGCACAGATGGCGGTTTAAGAACTTTACGCCAACTGAGCCGTCAATGTTTGTGCTGCATGAAGGAACACATTATTATCAACATCTCTCTCCGGATTCAAAGTGCGGCTTTTAAGTGACATTTGTAATAGTTTTAAAGTCACCTTTTGTTTGTAACACACTTTCCAGTATTTGTTGTGACTTTTTCCCAATAACCTCCCTCTCGACTAGAGCTCTGTGATACATGGCTGCACCGACACGCTGCTCTCTCCTCCCACTAATGAGAGGTTCCCAAAGAAAGAAGCTGTATGTCACCTGCTGCTGGACGGCTCAGTCCCGGAGACTGTAGTGGCAAACATCTGACTGGATGCTGCTCCTCTGTCATTAGTCTGACTGGGAAACCTCAGGGGATTACTCCGGTTACAAGCAGCACCGGTTTACATCGAAGCCTCCAGACGCACCAAACACTGGCCTCATCCTCCACACACACACACACACACACACACACACACACACACACACACACACACACACACACACACACACACACATGCATTTAATATCATCTTTCAAATAGCTTCACCGACTCATGAAATGCATTTCAGAGGTGTTTTATTACACTAAATGTACACAGCGTCTTATTATTCGTCTCTTTTCTCTGATTGTTACTGCTGCCGTTATGCTTTTATTCTATTTCATCCACTGCTGCTGTTAATATTAATAGCTGTAATTGAGCCATCTTTATTCCTCTTACTTCTGAATCCTTAAATATTTAAAATGCATTGAATGTGCTTTAACTCTGGTGTGATGATCATTCAGTACACATCGGATCCCTCATCTTTTTTTGGGAGGGGGGTTCCTGTACCGATGCCGGGGTCCTGGGACAAAGATATCATTTTAGTCTGTAGAAAATAAATGTAAATAAATAGTCTTTCATTAGTCGTTGACGATGCATTCGTGGTGATTCTGCTGCACTTTACACCCAAATGCATTCAGTCAGTTTCTTTCTATATGTGTATTCTAGACCGGAGGTTCTCAAATGGGGGTATTTGTACCTCTGGGAGAACATGAAGGTAATCCAGAGGGGATGTGAGATTAAAAAATATAAATAAAAACGTTTGCATCCATTCCAAAATACTTTCAAAATAGTTATTTGGTAAAATATCCAATGAAGTAGAAGTTTAAGTTCATGAAGGAAATTGTATATATTCTATCTTAAACCAGACGCTAATTATTCTTTCTTCATTCAACCCGTCCGTGTGCTTTCTCTCGTGCAGTTGGACGACGCCGCTGCTGAGGAAGGGCTTCCAGAAGAAGTTGGAGCTGACGGACGTGTACAAGGCTCCTTCCTTCGACCTGGCGGACAACCTCTCCGAGAGACTCGAGAGGTTCGTGCTGTTTCTATTGAGCCGTCGGCGAGACTCGTGTGGGGTTCTTGTTTGTGGTCGAGGCTCATGAGGAGATTACAGATTAATGGAGAAGAGATCAGAAGTGTCGTCTGGAGCCGCCGCCTCTTGGATCGGGACAGACGGTCTCATCGAGGTGCACAGCGGCACGGAGGGGAGTCTTGTTTTTGGACTCCGGGTTGGCCAACGGATGCCCGGTCAACAACAAGTCTGGAGCAATTTATCTTTTACTCGTTTACATTTGTCTTCAATGAAACATATTCACATTTGTGCACAGATTAGAGTCGACACTTAACTTAAAAGCCGAGGATTTAAGTGTCCCAGTGAGCTGTGAACCTAAAGAAAAAGTGCACATTACTTGTCCTGATGTGATTAATCATAATGTAATCAAAGCAACTACTCTTCTGGCTCCATACACTGTGAAACACATGGGCGGTGCCTTCACGCCCATGAAAGGAAGGTGAAAACAAAATATACCAAAATAGACAAAATATACCATATTTTTGAATTTTTAAGGAGGAAGAGCTCATAGAAAAATCGACAAAACAAGCGTTTTTGTATTTTCTAAGTGGCCTTTCACATGTGTTTACAGTCGCTGCGCTCCGTCAGCGTGAAGTTAAAACACGGGCTGGCATTTAAACCTGTGTGTGCCAAACAAACCAACAACCAGGCAGCAGATGGATTAACTCTCTCTTGTCAGATCTCTTGACACATTTTAAAGTAGTCAACGTCCGTGTCCCGGGTTGGCCTCGCCCCCCTCCGTTACCCGGGGCGCCGCGCCGCGCTCGCCGCCGCCAACGAGCCCGTTAATGTAGACGGGTGGTTAAAAAAAAGAAGGCGACCTTTTAGAAGAAGGGCCCGGTGCCCACCGGGTGATGAACGAGCAGCGCCGGGTGATTCTCGCTTTCTTTATTCCGGATCAGGGCAAACAGCGAAAAAGGTTTCTGGGAACATGAACTTTACCGTCCATTAAAGCGAGTTGTGTACCGTCAGACCCTCCATCACCCACTCACCTCACCTCACTTCCTTCAGTTCACTTCAGTTCACTTCAGACAGCATCCCACCGCGCCAACAACAAAAGGAAGACGTTGAAACAACGTCCGTGTTCAGGATTCCTTGTGGTGGCTTGTGTCATTTATGTTTTTCCTTATCATAAATACTATAATCAATCCTCTTGGGGAGGGAAATGTAATGTATACCTGAAGAAAATATGTTCATAAACAAGATGAAACTTCTGTTATTGTGTAGAAGTTGCACAATAACAGTGATAAAAACCGGATAACCCTTCTGTTTCCATTCCTATACTTACCGAAGATTAATATATATATTATTAAACATCGTCCTAAACCATTCATTTGAAGTAGATCTACACTATCCGGTTGTTGTTATGTCGGTGTTGGTCCTCTAAATCGGTTCATCCTCACCTCCGTTGGTCTGTAAGATAAATGTGCCATGAAAAAAAATGGCGGCGGTTCTTTTCGGGGCGACGAATCTCTTCGTCGATTTAGTTGTCGTCCAAGAAGAATATGAGAACATCTCCGGCTAACGCAAGATTTAATTTGGTGTTTTTGTGGAGAAACTCTGTTTTATAATATAGGTGTGTATAAACAAAATCCCATTGGTGGACTCAGAATCGTCTTGGTTAAAGAGAGCCCGACCTTCCCTTCAGGTTTTAGGGTCGTTTTAATGTCGCAAACCAACACCAACGATTGGGAAATACTTCAGACTCGGCCTCTTCCTTTCTTTTACAAAGCTGAGGTTCAACACGGACAAGAGTTCGACAAAAGTGTCGATTTTGACCTAATTTTCTCGAAGGAAATTCTATCTGATGAAAGTGATGAATCTGCAAATTAGAAGAAGAAATAATGAAAATGTTTGGACGTTTTACAGGAAACACACACACACAAATAAATGTTCTGCTAGCTTGTCGTTCTGGGACTGGATCGCCTGCCAAAGTCTCGGTTTGTTGCCAAAGTAGTAGCGAACGAACGGAACGCCCAAACTCTCGCTGGCATTTGGCCGCTTCGGTGTGTGTTTGTTCTGCTGCTGGTTTGATTTGTGTCGTAACTCTGTTGTCGTCCTCCCTCTGCAGAGAATGGGACCGAGAGGTGGTGTCGGCCAAGAACAAGCCCCGGCTGATGAGAGCGCTGGCCCGGTGCTTCATCGGCCCCTTCGTCTTCTTCGGGATCCTCCTCTACCTCGGGGTGAGTCCGTGTTATGGATTACGCCATTGAGGCGCAGTTGGAAGTCAGTCAAACATGGATGTAGATTCCAGAAGGGATGTTTTTAATAACCTGGAAGAGTCATGGAAATTTTAAATGGTTATTTCCAGCCCTGGAAGGTCTTTAAAAGTGTGGTAAAAGTGGTGTAAATGTGTTATATTCATGTGTTCATGACGTTCATTCACACTGAGTTATAAATAATGAATCTGCTTTTAAAAGAAAGAGGCTCAAAACATCAGCAGCATACATACAGGCATCTATATAAATGTTTATTCTTTTAATCAAACTATTGTCTCTCATTCATTTGTGTCATTTAAGGTTTACTGTATGCTTTGAATCCTCATTGTTAGTTTAAAATACTACATTTTATCACTTTTTACTGTTCACACACACAATGTTTGCTCATGGACATTTGGATAAAAGTCATGGAAATTTGGTTAAAAATTGTGGGAATTTGGTTAAAAGTCATGGAAATTGAGTTAAAAGTCATGGAAATTTGGTTAAAAGTTGTGGGAATTTGGTTGAAAGTCATGGAACTTTGGTTAAAAGTCATGGAAATTTGGTTTAAAGTTGTGGGAATTTGGTTAAAAGTCATGGAAATTTGGTTTAACGTCATGGAAATATGGTTAAAGTCATGGAAATTGAGTTAAAAGTTGTGGGAACTGGGTTAAAACTCATAAAAATCCGTTGGTCAAGAAGACTTTTCCATGATAGTTCAGCAGATTTGGTTAAAAGTCATGAAAATGTTGGTAAAAGTCAAAAGAATTTGGTTAAAAGTCATGAACATTTGCTTTGAAGTCATGGAACTGGTCAACATGCGTATGCACCCTGCTTTAAAGCTCTGATTTGGGTTCATAACTTGAGTCGAGTGTCTTTAGAGTTGCTGAAGGAGCTCAAGGTGTCGCAGCGCTTCCCGATGGAAGCTGCAAACACCGACACGCGACATTAGAACTGCCCTCAACACACAATACAGCCATTCAGCATCGGGACATGAGTACATTAGTTTACAGGTGTGTGTGTGTGTGTGAGGGTGTGTGTGAGGGTGTGAGGGCCTATTGAAGACGCACACAGACACACAAATCAAAAGCATGTCTCACCGTAGTGCCGCAAACCGCCTCGCCGTCCCGGCCTCGCTGCGTCACTCGGCGACAAGAATGCCTGTTAGGTGTTAAAGAGGCGGCGTGGGGGAAACAACAGGAAGGCTTTTTGGGGACGTCACTCTCAGTAGAAGCTTTAAAAGGAGCTCCTGGTTGTTGTTGTTGAAGGCCGAATGAACGAGATCTTCCCGACACAACTAAAGAAAGTCTTTCTTCTTGTTTTGCTGCATCTCAGTGCGTCAGACTCCGTTAAAGACGTAGCGACCAGGTGCCACATTGTGAGCGAAATGTAGCCACGCTGGTCTTAAAAGCATCAGTCCCGTCTCATCCGAAGGGTTCATGTCTGGAGGTTTTATGTAACCGGAGCTACGAGGACGCCTCTCTCTCTCCAACCGACCCGCGGGTGTAAACCTGCTTTATTTAGCAGAAATTTAAGCGGTTAAATTAAAAAAATCTTCCTTTTATTTGGTGTCTTGGTGGGCTGAATGTGTCCAACATGGATCTGTAATTGTCTGTCATGATTTTTTATTTTTTTTAAACCCTCTTCATTTTTTCCGTTGTATTATTAATTTTAAAAAAGGTTTCTCTCTCTCTCTCTCTCTCTCTCTCTCTCTCTCTCTCTCTCTCTCTCTCTCTCTCTCTCTCTCTCTCTCTCTCTCTATATATATATATATATATATATATATATATATATATATATATATATATATATATATATATATAGCAAGGGTTTTTATAGATGGATGATGTACACTTTATTCAACCCCAAAGGGGAAATTAGTTTGTCACAGTAACATATATATATATATATATATATATATATATATATATATATATATATATATATATATATATATATATATATACACAACAAAACAGAAGAGCGTATTAAAGATATTCATATTTCTATCAAGATGTTTAAGAAAAAAAGAATTGTGCTCAAGTGCTAGATTTTAAACCCTGCATCCGCCTCTCCAGTAACGAACTAGAATGTGCCTCCAGACCTTAATTATTCATGAAAGTGCGACGCGCTCACCACGGTCTCTTCCCCCTCGGTGCAGGAGGTGTCCAAGGCGGTGCAGCCTCAGCTGCTGGGCCGCATCATCGCCTCCTTCGACCCGTTCCACGCTCCGGAGCGGAGCCAGGGCTACTACCTGGCCCTGGGCCTTTGCCTCCTCTTCACCGCCCGCTTCCTGCTGCTGCAGCCCGCCATCTTCGGCCTGCACCACCTGGGCATGCAGATCCGCATCGCCCTGTTCAGTCTCATCTACAAGAAGGTGAGGCCGGAGGGCACCTAAAGTCATGGAAATTTGGTTAAAAGTCATGGAAATTTGGTTAAAAGTCATGGGAATTTGGTTAAAAGTCATGGGAATTTGGTTTAAAGTCATGGGAATTTGGATAAAAGTCATGGAAATTTGGATAAAAGTCATGGAAATTTGGTTAAAAGTCATGGGAATTTGGTTAAAAGTCATGGAAATTTGGTTAAAAGTCATGGGAATTTGGTTAAAAGTCATGGGAATTTGGATAAAAGTCATGGAAATTTGGTTAAAAGTCATGGGAATTTGGTTAAAAGTCATGGAAATTTTGATAAAAGTCATGGACATTTGGTTAAAAGTCATGGGAATCCGTTGGTCAACATGTCTATGAACTCTGATTTTGTATTTATCTAAAATATATGTGAACACAACAGTAACTGTATAATTCCTCTTTGCCCTTTTCTCCAGACCCTGAAGCTGTCCAGTCGAGTCTTGGATAAGATCAGCACCGGTCAGCTGGTCAGTCTGATGTCGGCGCACCTCAACAAGCTGGACGAGGTGAGCCAACGCGTCCTGGAGCAGCTTCACATTTAACTTATTGCAGCCTCGCTTTTCAATAAAATACATAAAATCGTAAAAATAATAGTAAAAAGTAGGACTTGTAGAAGAAGTCCTGCACTTATAACTGTGGCGAAAAGGACAGATGACTTAAAAATGTTATACTTGCCAAAAATAATACAAAATTCAGAAGAACAATTGTTATAATTATTGTAAAATAAATGTGTGAATGAGTTGTTTCACTATTTTCTTTTGGTCGTCCCCAAAATCATTAATGGCTTCCCAGTTTGTGCCGTTGAGCGCAGAATTTAATGTGTTTTTTATTTACTTATTTTCAATAAGATCTAGTTGTTTAGTTGATGGATTGGGTGGATTGTGAGGTTTGAATGCTCCACATCCCCCAAAAATACAGAACTTTTTAAAGTGACTATTGAATGTGATAAATATTTGATTTCTTCGGGGGTCAATCAAACACTGAAGTAGTTTCCCACTCGAGTGTCGCTGAAAGAAGAAGAGTGACGGTTCACACCCTCACCCACTTCAGTGAAAACAGTTTCATTACCCAACACAGAGCTCTCTGTTCTGCATGCCGACGGCCAATCAGAAGGACAATAGGTCTGTAGCAACACACACACACACACATACACATGTTTGCAAACAAACACACAATGAGGAGTTTGTATTTAAGTCCTCTGTGTGTGTGTGTCTGTGTGTTTGCAAAGAAATATCATGATTTTATCAGTTAAAACAATGACTACACCCATCAGAAAGGGGGGGTCCCACGAGGCTGGTACTAGTCAGTGGTCCCCGTGTGGTAATCAAAGCCAGTGTGTGTGTGTGTGTGTGTGTGTCTGTGTGTGTGTGTGTGTGTGTCTGTGTGTGTGTGTGTGTGTGTGTGTGTGCGTGCTGAACTCAGTCTTACCTCGGGTCTCACTGAGGCGTTGAATCTGGAAACACTCTGCAACCTGCTTTGAGACAATTATCACCTGGCTTGGATGTGACTTGGCCGATGCGCCGCTCTCACCTTATGATGACTGGTGTGTGTGTGTGTGTGTGTGTGTGTGTGTGTGTGTGTGTGTGTGTGAGTGGGTGAGAGCGAGCTTTTTAGGAAGAGATCTGAGAGTTTCTCACGTTTCAGTCCAGCTGATGTTCACCCGCACGATGTGAAGCGGAAAGTTTATTTGATGCGTCCTCGTTTTCTGTCTCTTTTGACTCTTCAGCTCCTTTTACTTTTTAATGATCATTCATTCATTCTACTGCACTCACAATCCTTCATGCACAACGTGAAGCAGAATTTAGTTTCTTTAGTCGAGATGTCTTTTGTTCTGTGGCGGTTTTGTGCGATTGTTTGTGGGAATCAATTCAACTAATCGATTAGTCATCAAAAAGTGTTTGCTGACTCAGAATTTCCTCGTGAGTTCACAATAAACCACACACTGAATACACGGTTTCAGTTCCATGGTTCCCAGCAAAGTGTTTAGCTCTGTCTAATTGATTTTAGTTTGTGTTCATCAAAGCCGGAAGCTGCAAATAAAATGCCGATCGGTGGTTTTCAAAAACCCAAAGATGACGTTCCCTGAATGTCTTGTTTTGTTCGCAACCCAAAGAAATTCAATTTAACCGTCACAGAAGAGGAAAGAAACCAGGAAACAATCACATTTAAGAAGCTGGAATCTGCAAATTTGGACTTGAAGCAATGAATCCATTGTGAGAAAAGTATTAATATCCCCCTGGATGCTAGTTTTAAAGTCTCATCACGGTCACTGCTCATGCTCTCTCCACAGAGCTTGGGTCTGGCCCACTTCATATGGATCACCCCGCTGCAGTGCATCCTGTGCGTGGGTCTGATCTGGGAGCTGATCGAGGTGAACGGCTTCTGCGCGCTGGCGTCGCTGACGCTGCTGGGCATCATCCAGGCCTGGCTCTCGCAGAAGATGGGCCCTCACCGGTGAGGAAACGCAACCACGACGTCAACAACCGCACAAACACAAACCTGTTGTTGTTTCCCCCCTTTTGCGTCTCGCAGTATTTTTTACCACTCTCTCTCTTTTTCAAAATGCAAAACAAGCAGTGTGTAAAAGAAAAGCACTGTTTTTTTTCAATGAAAATAACATTAAATGAATCATGAATACACTCTCTACATTGTTAATGTGGTAAAAGACTATTCTAGAAGGAAACATCTGGTTCTTAATGAAATATCTACAGAGATGTATAGAGGATCACTCCAGTGTTCTGATGGTACATTGTGTTTACTAATCGCCTTAGAAGACTAATGGATGAGTAGAACAATCTTGAAAACCATTGAAACCCATTAAAAACCCCATTGAAAACCCTTAAAACCCGTTGAAACCCATTTAAAACCGTTGAAACCCATTTAAAACCATTGAAACCGAATTTAAAACCATTGAAACCAATTTAGAACCCTTGAAACCCATTTAAAACCATTGAAACCAATTTAAAACCCTTGAAACCAATTTAATTCAACTCTCAAAATGGCCAGAAAGAGAGAACCTTCATGTGAAACCCTCCAGTCTGTTCTTGTTCTTAGAAGTGAAGGATGTTCAATACCAGAACTTGCGAAGAACCTGAACATTTGTCTGGGTGACCCAAACCTTTTGAGCGATAGTGTGTATATATTTATATGTATTTGTATTTCATCCACCGGTCTCCAGCGCGACGCGAGGAGGGATGATCAGCCGCCGTCTGGCGCTCACCTCGGAGATCGTGGAGAACATCCACTCTGTGAAGGCGTACGGCTGGGAGGACGTGATGGAGACCATCATCAAGAACATCAGGCAGTAAGTCGCCAGAAAACATTTGATACCGATAACTTGGGGGCTTTGAGAACCGTCCGATACCAGTGAAGAAACCCTTTTTATATCGCTAACAATTGCAGCTTCGCTCTAGTTTATTTTAATCTACAGTTAACAACCCTGACTCTTTTAAGTCATCCATTGTTCCACTATGTTCTTATTTATTGTTATATATCTTGATGGTATGATCATTCTGTGATGATATACTGAAAACAAGCGAAAAGAAACACATTCAAAAAGTCCTTGACAAAAACATAAAATCCCAAAAGTTTACTAAAAGTCATGTAAATGTGTTATATTCATGAAAAGACATGGGAAATGGGTGAAAAGTCATGGAAATGTGGTTTAAAGTCATTGAAATTTGGTTTAAAGTCATGTAAAATCATGAAAATTTGGTTAAAAATCATGGAAATTTGGTTTAAAGCCATAAAAAGTCATGAACATTTTGTGAAAAGTCATGGAAATATGATGAAAAGTCATGGGGATTTGGTTTAAAGCCATGAAAAGTCATGAAAATTTGGTGAAAAGTCATTGCTCTAGTTTACTTTAATAAACAATCCTGACTCGTTTAAGTCATCCATCTCTCCACTATGTTCTTATATATTGTTATATCTTGATGATATAATCACTACACGATGATCTACTGTAAAGAAAACGAAGAGAAAGCCTTCGACTGAAGGAAAATTGTTAATCAAGCGGGTGCTAAAAGTGAGAGAGAGATGTTAAAACATTGTGGTTAACGTCGCCGTAATGATAATGGGGTTAATGTGCAGGAATGAAATGTTTTATTATCAGGTGACCGTGAGGTCTTGGTGGCTCCATGTTAGCTCTGATTACTACAGCCGTGTGAAAACTGACATGTTGTTAAGCAAAAGCGCCTTTTCAGGTCCTACCTTCAATAAAACTTTATTGTTCAGGGACGAGATGACGCTGACGAGGAAGATCGGCTCCCTGCGGTACTTCTACAGCGCCTCCTACTTCTTCTCCGCCATCTTGGTCATCGTGTCGGCCATCGTGCCGCACGCGCTCAGCAAGGGCATCATCCTGCGCCGCATCTTCACCACCGCCTCCTACTGCATGGTGCTGCGCATGACGCTCACCCGCCAGCTGCCGGGCTCCATCCAGATGTGGTACGACACGCTGGCGCTGGTCCAGAAGATCGAGGTGGGTTTTTCAGAGAGCGGGAGGCCAACACACCAGGATTCTTACCGTCATGGAAAAAGTCTTGGAGTTTTGAAATGGTTATTTCCAGGCCTGGAAAAAATAAAATCCCCAAAAGTGTTGTTAAAGTCATGTAAATGTGTTATATTCATGTGTGTTATTTCCAGCCCTGGAAGGTCTTTAAAAGTGTGGTAAAAGTGGTGTAAATGTGTTATATTCATGTGTTCATGACGTTTATTTACGCTGAGTTATAAATAATGAATCTGCTTTTAAAAGAAAGAGGCTCAAAATATCAGCAGCATACATACAGGCATCTATATAAATGTTTATTCTTTTAATCAAACTATTGTCTCTCATTTGAGTCATTTAAGGTTTACTGTATGCTTTGAATCCTCATTGTTAGTTTAAATACTACATTTTATCACTTTTTACTGTTCACACACACATTTCACACAATGTTTGCTCATGAACATTTGGTTTAAAGTCATAGAAAAAGTTTTTAAAATTTGGTTTGATGTCATGGAAATTTGATTTGAGGTCCTGGAAAAGTCTTGGAAATTTGGTAAAGTCCAGAAAATTTCGTTTGTCATGAAAATTGAATTTGAAGTCCTGGAAAAGTCCTGGAAATTGTATTTGATGTCCTGGAAATTTGATTTGAAGTCCTGGAACATTCCTGGAAATTTGGTAAAGTCCTAAAATTCAGTTTGATGTGATGGAAATTGGATTTGAAGTCCTGGAAAAGTCCTGGAAATTTGGTTTGATGACATGGACATTTCATTTAAAGTCCTGGAACAGTCCTGGGCATTTGGTAAAGTCATGGAAATTTGATTTAAAGTCCTGGAAAAGTGGTAAAGTCATGGAAAAGTCATGGAAATCCATTGGTCAATGAACCCTGCGACATCAAATCTCTGAACGACGACGATACTCTGGTTGTTTTTGTTTCCTCCACCAGGAGTTCCTGATGAAGGAGGAGTACCGAGTTCTGGAGTACAACCTGACCACCACCGACCTGGAGCTGGTCAACGTCTCCGCGTCCTGGGACGAGGTTCGTTCCAAAAAAGTACTACGAAGTATTTGCGGTACAACATTCAGACTTTTCTGGATGAAGCAAAAACAAATATCCAGCTCCCGTCTCGAAGGCCGTGGATTTACTACCTGAGCCTTCAGTGCTGTTTAATCACGAAGGAAACATAGACGTTGACAGAAGATGAAGTTAAGCGCTGACGATGACGGTTTCCATCTTTTTATGATAGTAGTTCGTCCACCTGACGGTAGAGACATTTACCAACTCATAAAAAGTTTGTTTGTGTAACATATTTACGATGAATCGCTGGCGGTAGTTGAACTATCTGCGTGACAGGTAGAAAAAGGTAATCCCTCACCATCACTGGGAGTGGGTGGGATAATCTTATCTATAGGCAGAGAGGCTGTACAGGTGTGATTCATTGACCACCCGACACCGTGAGAAAACCAACATCCACCGGCATTTTTTTGGTTTGTTTTTTTTCCCACTCCGTCACTTTGCATAATTAATCATCCCGGTGTCGTCACCGAACTTTGCCTTCTGCTGGGAAACACTCAAAGGGAGGTTTGGGGGAGGGTTGGTGTTCATCACCTAATTCCCAGATTCCCACCTCCCCCCTCCTCTCGGCTTGTGTCCTCTTCCTGGAATGTGCCACTCTCCGATGAATGGGAGGGGTGTGCCGCCTCTCTTTAGCGCTGTTTGTAGTCGCCCGGGGCAAAAAAAAACCTCCACAAAGCCTGCAGCGAGTCCCATTACAGGAAAAGTGACCCCTAAAATATCACCAGGGGTCAACGATTAAGCCGACGGGTCGCTTTAATGAGACTTTGAGAGTCTTCTTGTTTCTCGCAGCAACAAAAAAAACACAAATCAAATAAAAGTTTAGCGAATGCAGCTTTAACACATGAAGCATAGACTTCTATACAACCAGAGGAGTCGCCCCCTGGTGGTCAGGAGAGAGAATGCAGCTTTAACACATGAAGCATAGACTTCTATACAACCAGAGGAGTCGCCCCCTGGTGGTCAGGAGAAAGAATGCAGCTTTAATATATGACACATAGACTTCTATACAACCAGAGGAGTCGCCCGCTGGTGGTCAGGAGAGAGAATGCAGCTTTAACACATGAAGCATAGACTTCTATACAACCAGAGGAGTCGCCCCCTGGTGGTCAGGAGAGAGAATGCAGCTTTAACACCTGAAGCATAGACTTCTATACAACCAGAGGAGTCGCCCCCTGGTGGTCAGGAGAGAGAATGCAGCTTTAACACATGAAGCATTGACTTCTATACAACCAGAGGAGTCGCCCCCTGGTGGTCAGGAGAGAGAATGCAGCTTTAACACATGAAGCATAGACTTCTATACAACCAGAGGAGTCGCCCCCCTGGTGGTCAGGAGAGAGAATGCAGCTTTAACACATGAAGCATAGACTTCTATACAACCAGAGGAGTCGCCCCCTGGTGGTCAAGAGAGAGAATGCAGCTTTAACACATGAAGCATATACTTCTATACAACCAGAGGAGTCGCTCCCTGGTGGTCAGGAGAGAGAATGCAGCTTTAACACATGAAGCATAGACTTCTATACAACCAGAGGAGTCGCCCCCTGGTGGTCAGGAGAAAGAATGCAGCTTTAACACATGAAGCATAGACTTCTATACAACCAGAGGAGTCGCCCCCTGGTGGTCAGGAGAGAGAATGCAGCTTTAACACATGAAGCATAGACTTCTATACAACCAGAGGAGTCCACATGAGAGGACTCTTGACTCTGAAGTCTTCCTGCAGGGCATCGGTGAGCTGTTTGAGAAGATCAAGCAGGAGAACAAGGCTAACGGACACCTGAACGGGGACGCCGGCCTCTTCTTCACCAACCTCTACGTCACGCCCGTCCTCAAGAACATCAGCCTGTACCTGGAGAAGGGCAAGATGCTGGCGGTGGCCGGGTCCACCGGCTCCGGGAAAGTAGGTCCAATACAAGTAGGACCGCTAATCCGTCTACCCAGCATGCAGTAGCACCTTTTCTTTCCTCCCCCCTCAGAGCTCCCTGCTCATGATGATCCTCGGAGAGCTGGTGCCGTCGGAGGGTAAGATCCGTCACAGCGGTCGCATCTCCTTCTCGCCTCAGACCTCCTGGATCATGCCGGGGACGATCCGGGACAACATCCTGTTCGGCCTGACGTACGACGAGTTCCGCTACACCTCCGTCATCAAGGCCTGCCAGCTGGAGGAGGTACCTTCTCTTCTTCTTCTTCTTCTTCTTCTTCTTCTTCTTCTTCTTCTGTTCCTATTTTTTTCTTCTTCTGTTTCTATTTTCTTCTTCTTCTTCGTCTTGTGTTTCTTCTTCTTGTGTTTCCTCTTCTGTTTCTATTTCCTTCTTCTTCTTCTTCTTCTTCTTGTGTTTCTTCTTCTTGTGTTTCGTCTTCTGTTTCTATTTTCTTCTTGTTCTTGTTCTTCTTGTGTTTCTTCTTCTGTTTCTATTTCTTCTTCTTATCTGCTTCTTCCTCTTCTTCTTCTTCTTCTGTTTCTATTTCTTCTTCTTCTTCTTCTTCCTCTTCTTCTTCTGTTTCTTCTTCTTTTTCTGCTTCTGCTTCTTTTTTTCTGTTTTGTTTCTTCTTCTTCTTCTTCTTCTTCTTCTTCTTCTTCTATTTCTTCTGTGTCTTCTTATTTGGTGTCTTCTCCTTTTGTTTCTTCTTCTTCTTCTTCTTCTTCTTCTTCTTCTTCTTCTTCTTCTTCTTCTTCTTCTTCTTCTAGATTTCTGTATTGGAGTCCACCTGAAAAGAAACATGAATATAAAACCTCCTCTCTTGTCTGTCTTGTTGAACATTATTTTTAAAGCAGTAAAGTTGGTGCAGTCTGTCACCGTTTCCACCTGGACGTCTCTCATCTCAACAACTCTTAATCTCGTCAATAAGGTTAATCAGGGAGCCTCCACCACCTCCACCTGAAATATAAATATAAACACCCATATTATGATGAAAACTTCAGTATTTGGCGCACGACGGACACGAGTGTTGAAAACAAAATATGACTTCTTGTCATTATTCAACACATCGTTACACAAGGAACTGCAGCCGTGGCCCACTGGCTACCAAAACTAATTAAAATGGTCCAATCCTGTGGATTTTGGGGAGGAATGTTCATGTGGATTTAAAGCGACAGCGCAGGAGGACGGCGAGCCGCTCGGCTCCGATCGGACGGAAACGGACGCTTTCAGGTTCACGATGCACAAAGTCAGGTTTTCTTTCAGCGCTTCTGTCCCTCATGAGAGTCACTTCTTCACTCAGACTCTGTTCAGCGAGTTGTGCAGGTGAACTTTGAGTCACCTGCAGCATCTCTAACCTGACGTATCTGCTCGTAATACATCACATAGCCGTCCTCTGTTGTGAATTCATCTCCTCGAGTCTTTTCCTCTGTCGTCGGTTTGATGCTCTCTGCTCACTTTGAGGCTTCGGGAGGGCTCAGGTTTCCACCGTCCACTTTCACACACTTTATGACACACACACACACACACACACACACACACACTCGCTCTCATAAGCCTCAGTGTTGAGTGACGGGCCGCCTCGACAGAATAATGTCTCCTCTGCTGCTATGGAAATGTCCCGTTGTGCCACTGGGATGGAACATGAGCTGGTCGGTTCCCATCGGCCCAAAGCTAACTCCTGTTGCCTCCGTGGATGTGAAGTACACGCTGCTGATGTACTAACACTCATACACTCATTTATAGTTATTAAGGGTTAAACGGACGCAAAAAACCTCTAAGATTTAGATTCAAACTCATTTGACCTTTAGGAAACATCGGATAAGTCATTTTAAAATAGTTGTTTTTGGGAATATATGTAGCGCTGAATCAGCAGCACATTATTGTGACGATGTCCTGGTGCAATATCCATCACATTTAAGTATGTTTAAATACTTTTAAACCCATTTTTATTCCATCTGTATATATAATATTCTATCGTTCTGTTTATTTATATTACTTAAATGTTTTATCTTTATCTACTTGTGAGCAAAGCTGCTGTGATCCTGTCATTCCTCCTCTGAGGGACGACTAAAGGATTATCTTATCTTATCTTAAATACGTTAAGTAATGACCTGTCACTTTGGTCCGAGCTGGTTTCAGTTGATGGAACATAAAGTTCCCGCTGCGTTTAAATCAGTGACATTTTTTTAAAACTATGTTTACATTTCAAACACACGCGTTAGTTAGTTTGTTCACGTTTAGCCGGCCGCCCTCTGCTGCGGCGGTTTAGACAAAAACACAACGTGTTGTCACAGCAAACACAACGTCGACGCCGCAAAACACTGTAAAAAACACAAAGAACAACCTTTATTTAGTCTTTCTGAGGAGAAGTGTCCACGAAGAACCTCGTATGGAAGTCACTTCCTGTGTTTGAGCGCTCGACCTTCAACCAGCGTCCGACGTCACGCTGCGTTTATTTAATTAAAGTGCTCTCATACGTTGTAGCTCGTATTTTAAACCTTTTAAAAAACAATTTTTTTTTATTAATATCAAGTTTTTTTATTCCTTTCATCATTTCATGTCTCTATATATAGATATATATCACAATATAGCATGTTATCTGGTAATTCAATAAATAGTCGTCTTTAAATACTTAATAAAAAAAGTTCTATTCTCATTAAATTAAGATCTTAAAGGCATATTAATCATTTAAAAGATTTATTATTTGTAATCATAAGATGTAAATGTGTATCAGCCCCTAATATTCCATTTTTAAAGGCACAATCTGTAATATTCCTGATATCACATATATTTAAGGCATCTGATGATTGATCCTCTCAAGAAAATGTAAATTTCCTCAAATTATTAAGCAACGTTATAAGTTAAAATGTCTGCATTTGGTAGTTTTAGGCTCTTTTTTCGCCGTGTAAAAACACGGTTTCACCCAGAAGTCCCTGCTGGTTTGAGTCCCAGGTGACTTTTCAGACTCCTCAGGGCTTCCTCAGTCTTTAAGGAGGATAACGGCGAGGAGCCGCGACTGAAACCTCCTTGGCAACGCGTCCAGACGGGAGTGACGAGCAGAGCGGCTCCTTCCAGACAGAAGGAGGCGTTTGGGCTCCTGGGTGGTCGCCTCCATT
>NW_027176218.1:402500-410000 GCF_023055335.1 Clinocottus analis | reverse complement strand
GGAGAGTTACGGCTGCTTCATCCCGCCGTTTCATTTTCAGGAAACGGGAGTCGAGCAGACGAAAAAAAAAAGGGAATTTTGCTTTGATGAAATGTGGATTTTGGCAATCTTTCAAAAAAAGCAGGCAAAAACATGTCGGGTCGGCGCCTGAACAAAGTAATAAAGTAGCTTGTTGGTTTCAAGCGCTAGCCATCCTTTCAAGGTTCGACACCTCGACTTGTCGCTGGCTTATTTTTCTTCAACTTCCAGTTTCTCTGCGTTCGCAGGTGCGTCTGTAAACTCATGGCGTCCAAGGCGCGCATCGTGGTCACCAGCAAGTTGGAGCACCTGAAGCGGGCGGACCGGATCCTCCTGCTGCACAACGGGGACTGCTTCTTCTACGGCACCTTCTCGGAGCTGCAGGCCAAGCGGCCCGACTTCAGCTCCCTCCTCCTGGGCATGGAGGCCTACGACAACGTCAACGCGGAGCGACGCAGCTCCATCCTCACCGAGACCCTCCGCCGGGTCTCCGTCGACGAGACCGCCGGCTGCTTCCGGAGCCCCGAGACCATCCGCCAGTCGTTCCGGCAGCAGCCGCCGCCGCCGCCGCCTCCGAATATCGTCTCCGGATCCCAGGGCCACCCGGGGGGCGACGGCCACCCGGAGAAACGAAAGCAGTCCCTTATCCTGAGTCCGCTGGCGGCGGCCCGCAAGTTCTCCTTCATCGGGAACTCCCAGCCGGCCGCCAACGCTCCCCAGTCCGCGACGATAGAGGACGGGGCGCGGGAGCTCTCCGAGCGGAGGTTCTCGGTGGTGCCCGAGGACGATCAGGTGGAGGAGGTGCTCCCCAGGGGGAACTTGTACCACCACGGGCTGCAGCACCTCAACGGGCAGCGGCGCCAGTCCGTCCTGGCGTTCATCACCAAGTCTCAGGGCCAGGAGCGCAGGGAGCAGATCCAGTCCTCCTTCAGGAAAAAGCTGTCCATCACGCCGCAGTGCGACCTGGTGTCCGAGCTGGACATTTACGCCCGCCGCCTGTCCAAGGACAGCGTTTACGACATCAGCGAGGACGTGGACGAAACAGACATGGAGGTACGGCTTCTGGTAGACGCTCGAGGTCACGCTGGAGTGATGTTTATAGACTTCCTTTAGCTTTTCTTCACCCTCGATTTTAGGATCACCAAGAAAATGTACTTCACCTCAAATAAAAAGTACTATGTGGAGCTTTTAACTGGTTCTAAAAACAGTCTTCAATTAGTCCTGATGTCTCTTTATGACCTACATTAGTAAATAAAACCACCTACGGGAAGATCTAGTTTCTATGTACCACAAAGGTCGTGTTACAAGCCGCTACTACCTTCAGTGGGTGTTCCCGCTAGCTGCCAGCGGTAGCCAGCTAGCGCTGCTGCTAGCTCTCCTCTAGCCGCGCGACAACCACCGAAGGTAGCGGGCCAAAGCCCGGCTCGAAGCCCGAGGCGGGCAACGGGGACGCGGGCGGCAGCAGCAGCTGCAGCAGCGGGGAGCTAGCAGCAGCGCTAGCTTGCTACAGCTGGGAGCTAGCATCAGCGCTAGTCACGCAGCTCCAGTGGGGCCTCCAGCAGAGACCAGTCCACCGTGGACAGACCTCCTCTGTGACGCCACGCTGCTGGAGGACCCGGGACGTATTGCTGGACCCGCTGGGGCAAAGAAAGCCTAGTGCTAAAATAAAAAAACACTACCGCTTTTGTCCACAGGGGCCGCCAGAACCAACAAAACGATGGTCACGTTAAAGTGTGGATAAGTCTGGTGGTAGTCGTCTAAGAGCCGCTCTGTTTCCTTCACAGCAATGCTTCGCAGACGACCGAGAGAACATCTTTGAAACTACCTCGTGGAGCACGTACCTCCGCTACATCACCACCAACAGGAGCTTAGTCTACGTCTTGATTTTCATCTTCCTCGTCTTCTTCGTCGAGGTAAAATTACCATTTTTTAAGTTGATATTTTCACTTGTGTGAATTCATCTAACATTTTGTTTATTTTTTACCGTTGACAGGTTGCTGGTTCAGTCATTGGAATTTTCCTCATTACGGAGTAAGTGTTACGTTTCATGTTCCTTCAGAAACACTAAATATTCTCATGAATTAGATTTATTTATTAGTTTTTTACTTATTTTTTTATGGTTTTATCAAACATATTAAGTTTGATGTGGTGGATTTTCCTCTTTTTCTTTGTTCTTTTTACTCTTTTGTGAGACTACACGAAACAATTCATGCTTTAAATATTCATATGAATATATATAAAACAAATACATATATTAAAACAATTTGATTCCTCTATGAACTTTCCAATTGGTAATTCTGTGGAACCAGTGCTTTTAAACGTCGGCCTCCTTTTGGATCGGTTGATGTAGAAAAGATTGTGCCGTACGACGCATGCAAATCTACTGCAAGCCTTTTTTTTTAACTGTTTCTGTGTATTTGTATCGTCGCTCTGTTCCAAACCAGCGAGATCTGGAGGGACGGCGCCAACCCCTCGTCGCCGAACTTCATCGACGAGCAGCAGCCGAACAGCTCGGGCCCGCCGACCCACCTGGCGGTCATCGTGACGCCGACCAGCGCCTACTACATCATCTACATCTACGTGGCCACGTCGGAGAGCGTGCTGGCCCTGGGCTTCTTCCGGGGTCTCCCGCTCGTGCACACGCTGCTCACCGTGTCCAAGAGGCTGCACGAGCAGATGCTCAGCGCCGTGCTGCGAGCGCCCATGGCGTTGCTCAACACCATGAAGTCTGGTGATTGTCACAGTTTACTTTGGATTCCACACGTTGTAGTAGTTTTTGGCTACTTTTTAGAATCTGCTCAGCCTCATCACTTTAAAAAAAACACCTATTTTGAGGCCTTTTGCTCGAAAATGTCCTCCTCAAACTAGAAAGTGTGTATCTCTGCAGCCACGAGGGCTGTTTGAATAATGTTGTGTCATAATAAAAGGAACACATGTCAGATGTTGTTCAGATGTGTAAACATCAGTCTACATGTTTCTGGTTAAGAGGAAATGAAGATGACACACAGAAAGAAATGAAAAGGTTTCACTTACAGGATGATTATTAGTTTGAAATGATGCAGCTATAAAGTCCAACGCTGACTCAAACCATAGCACAACATGTGAACATTCAACATGTGAACATTCAACATGTGAACATTCAACATGTGAACATTCTGCAAAAAGTTGACTTTGATAAAGTGAAGCAGAACAAAGTTAGAGAGGGTTTAGTGCAGAGAACATTCAGGCGAGGACTCATTGGGCCCCAATGACCCCAATGGCCCCAATGACCCCGATGGCCCCAATGACCCCGATGACCCCGATGGACCCAATGACCCCGATGACCCCGATGGACCCAATGACCCCGATGACCCAGATGGACCCAATGGACCCAATGGGCCCAATAAGTGTATTGGGTCCATTGGGGCTATTTGAATTTCCTCATGTACCAAACCATATATTTCAGTTGTATATTACTTATGATGTTCAATACATCCAAATACAGCAGTTTGGGGCGTTTATTTCATAAAACAATCTATGATGTACAGTTTCATATAACAAGCGCTCAGTCTTTCTCCTCCTCCCTGGATTCTAAGAAGGTCTAAGAGTTTGTTTTCCTTCCCGTTTGTCCTCTTCCAGGCCGCATCATGAACAGATTCACCAAGGACATGGCCACCATAGACGACATGCTGCCTCTGGTGCTGTTCGACCTCATCCAGGTATTCAACCCGCACGACCGTGGCACAGTGCTTTAAAGCCGTTTGTTGCACAATCGATGCATCTCTTCAACGGCAGCGAGACGCTCGTTTGTTTTTTCGACATATCAACGGTGCATGAAACAACAGAGACGATGTATTTAGTAACGACAGGATGGTATTTACACACAAATGCAAGATGGAGGTTATTGTCAGGAGCTTGTCTTCACACCTGAGTGGTCTCCCTCACTCCCATTTCATTCAAAACTCTATTTAAAATCTATAATTCTACCTTTATATCTTTTAAAATGTTTTTTAAAATTTATTCCTCACCTCTCACTCCAGCTGACGTTGATCGTCACGGGCGCCATCTTCACCGTGTCCATCATACGGCCTTACATCTTCATCGCCGCCATCCCGTTGGCCATCGTCTTCGTCATGCTCAGGAAGTACTTTTTGCGAACCGGACAGCAACTCAAGCTGCTGGAAGCCGAAGGTGAGGAGACGCTGTAGGAGACGCTGTAGGAGACGTTGTAGGAGACGCTGTAGGAGACGCTGTAGGAGACACTGTAGGAGACGCTGTAGGAGACGTTGTAGGAGACGCTGTAGGAGACACTGTAGGAGACGCTGTAGGAGACCATGTAGGAGACGTCGTAGGAGACGTCGTAGAAGACGTCGTAGGAGACGCTATAGGAGACGCTGTAGGAGACGTTGTAGGAGACACTGTAGGAGACGTTGTAGGAGACGCTGTAGGAGACGCTGTAGGAGACGCTGTAGGAGACGCTGTAGGAGACAATGTAGGAGACGCTGTAGGAGACAATGTAGGAGACGTCGTAGGAGACGTCGTAGGAGACGCTATAGGAGACGTTGTAGGAGACGCTGTAGGAGACGTCGTAGGAGACGTCGTAGGAGACGTTATAGGAGACGCTGTAGGAGACATTGTAGGAGATGTTGTAGGAGACCTTATAGGTTATCTATACTTCTATCTATCCTATTCATCTATCCATCCATATATCTATCCATCTATCTATCTATCTATCTGTCTGTCTGTCTGTCTGTCTGTCTGTCTGTCTATCTGCAATAATGAAATGGCAAATGATGTTCAACTGGAGTAAAAGTGAGAACATGATTGGAAAACCGATAGAGTGAACAGAGGAAACAGGAGGGGGACGGGGAGGCCAGGGGGTCAAAGGTCACGCTGAAGAACGAAAACATGACAGAGGAAGGGCTGATGGAGAGGAAAGAGGAGGCAGGGCGACTCAAAATGAACCGCCATCCTCCAATTAACAGAGAGTTCTGCGTCCCTGTGAAGTGAATATAGACACACACACACACACACACACACACACACACACACACACACACACTTGACAGCTATCGTGAGGTGTGTGTGGGGGGTTAAACCTGGCTGGACTGCTTCTTTCTGCTCGACTGGGCGTCTGGAAGAGGTGACGTGTCGGTCTGCTGACATTGTGTCGGCGGTGGGAACAAAGTATGAATGTATCATATTCATGCTCTTTGCTTCACAGAGAAAACCTCTCACCCAGATCAGCACAATATCTCAGTTTGCAAATTGGTGTCTGTGTGTGTGTGTGTCTGTGTGTGTGTCTTCCCTGCTTCTCTCTGGATTCTGTCATCGAATGTGCGTTTTTTTTTTTTTTGTTTTCCGGAGCTGGGATTTCCTCCAGCCCCATCCTGATGTCGCTCTCTCTCAATGCAGAGGACATTTTATGAGCGTTAGTCACTTAAATGTTGAGTCAGTAGCTTTTTTGGTAACGTTTAATTTGCAATACCAAAAGGGTGAATCCCCCAAAGGTCCAGCTAACGGTCCGAGCAAAGAGACAAGAGACTCGTACTCTGATAAAGTTACAACTAAAAGAGACAATAAAGAAACATAATGACAATTATCTTAACTCTTGCTTCCTTCCTTCCTTCGTTTCATATTTAGGTCACTGCTCACTCGTTCCTCCATCACTTCAATGCATTTATTGTGTACAGCAACCAAACTGCTGTTTGTCCTTTTTATTTATTGCAGGTTTCTTTACGGTCACGGAAAAGTTATGGAAATTTGGTTGAAAGTCATAAAAATTTGGTAAAGTAAAAAAAAATTGGTTCAGAACATCCTAAAATCCTCCCTCATGAAAAAAAATTTAAGTCATGAAAAAAAATTTAAGTCATGAAAAAAAATTTAAGTCATGAAAAAAAATTTAAGTCATGAAAAAAAATTTGAAGTCATAAAAATGTGGTTTAGTCAGAAAAATTTGGTTAAGTCAGAAAAATTTGGTTAAAAGTCATGAAAACTTGGTTAAGTCATTAAAATTTAGTTAAGTCATAAAACTTTGGTTAAATCATGAACATGTGGTTAAAAGTCATGAACATGAGGTTAAAAGACATAAAAATGTGGTTAAAAGTCATGTAAATTTGGTTAAAAGTCATGAGCATGTGGTTTAAAGTCATGAACATGCGGTTAAAAGTCATGAGCATGTGGTTTAAAGTCATGAACATGTGGTTTAAAGTCATGAACATGCGGTTTAAAGTCATGAACATGTGGTTTAAATGTTTAAATGAATCCACGTGTGCATGAAGCTGCTGTTTCTCACCTTCTGAAGCGCTTCCTGCCTCCCTGCAGCTCGCAGCCCGATCTTCTCCCACCTCATCATCTCCCTGAAGGGCCTGTGGACGATCCGGGCCTTCGGCCGCCAGACGTACTTCGAGACGCTCTTCCACAAGGCGCTGAACACGCACACGGCCACCTGGTTCCACTACCTGTCCACGCTGCGCTGGTTCCTCTTCCGCTGCGACATGATCTTCGTCCTGTTCTTCACGGCCGCCGCCTTCATCGCCGTCGGGACCAACCGTGAGTCGGAGGGATGGGAAAAAAAAGTGTAGGGGTGGGGGGGGGATTTTAGGATGTTCTGAAGTGTTTTGTGGGAACGAGAGCAGGAATGGAAATTTTGTGAAAAGTCATGGAAATTTGTTTAAAAGTCATGAAAATTTGGTTCAAAGTCATGAAAATTTGGTTTAAAGTCATGAAAATTTGGTTTAAAGTCATGAAAATTTTGTGAAATGTCATGGAAATTTGGTTTGAAGTCATGGAAATTTGGTTTGAAGTCATGAAAATTTGGTTTAGAGTCATGAAAATTTTGTGAAATGTCATGGAAATTTGGTTTGAAGTCATGGAAATTTGGTTTGAAGTCATGGAAATTTTGTGAAATGTCATGGAAATTTGGTTTAAAGTCATGAAAATTTGGTTTAGAGTCATGAAAATTTGGTTTAGAGTCATGAAAATTTGATTTAAAGTCATGCAAATTTTGTGAAATGTTATGGAAATTTGGTTTGAAGTCATGGAAATTTGGTTTGAAGTCATGGAAATTTGGTTTGAAGTCATGGAAATTTTGTGAAAAGTCATGAAAATTGGGTGAAAAGTCATGGAAATTTGGTTTTAAGACAAGGAAATTTGGTCTAAAGTCATGGAAATTTGGTCTAAAGTCATGAAAATTTGGTTTGAAGTCATGAAAATTTGGTTTAAAGTCATGGAAATTTTGTGAGAAGTCATGGAAATTTTGTGAAAAATCATGGAAATTTGGTTTAAATTAATGGAAATTTGGTCGAAAGTCATGGAAACTTAGTTTAAAGTCATGGACATTTGGTTGAAAGTCATGGGAACGAGCGCAGCGTCAGTTTGTGGAGTGAATCCAGGAGGCGGAGTTAACGTCTTCCAGCTGGTTATTTGGTAAACACCGTGTTATTTCCACTCGGCCTTATCTGTGTGTGACAGCGTGTGCGGTCAGATATCAGGATCAGCAAC